>NC_090840.1:25625394-25928157 GCF_028021215.1 Eschrichtius robustus | reverse complement strand
TAACCACAAGCAATAACTACCTCTAATCTTCAGCTTCCTCATACACTTTGCATCTCAGATTATCCTTCATCAGTTTGTTGTGGAGTTTAAATGAAGTAATAAAAATAGACTGTTTTGAGGGAATTCCCTGGTGGTCCAGTGGTTAGGACTTCATGCTTCTACTGCAGGGGGCATGGGTTCGATCCCTGGTTGGGAAACTAAGATCCTACAAGCCACACTGCATGGCCAAAAAATAAAAAAATAAATAAATTTTAAAAAGTAGACTGTTTTGTACAATGCCTGGCACATGAAAGGAGAAAAACAGTGGGAGCTCTTTTCTCCCTTTTCTCCATCTGTGATGGAAGATTTCTTCAAACAGAAATCACCCAGAACTGGCTAAACTAGGTAATTTATGGGAAAACAATAACTTCCTCCATTCTGAATAATTTACTACTATGAATTACTGAGAGGGTGTCACTATTACCCCTTAGCTAACTATTCCCAAACAGAAGAGGACATATGTTACTCCCATTAAAAAACAAACAAACAAAAAGTTAAAAGAGGAAATTCATGTAAAACAAAATGTAAAAGAAACAAAAGCCAAAATCGCAGAAAGTGTAGTTTTTAATTGCATGGTTTTCTTAAATGTTCAGGGTTTGGTTTCTCCCTCCCATCCTCCAACACTCCCCCCCACCACCACCGTATTTGTCAGTAAGGTTGGCCTCAGTTTACTGACAGCTCTTACTCTGGGATGTGATGACCTTATTTTTGTGGAAAATTGCTTTGACTTTTCGTAAGGTAATAGCCATTCTAGCGTAAACATACACTGTAATTTGTTTTTCGCTTTTGTTTTGCCAGGAGAGGTTGTGCATGCTTTCAGAAAGCATCTTTCCCTCTCACTTCTTGTTTTTCATGAGAGATCCAACTGGCAGTGTTATTTTATGGGTTACTTTATGCTTTGTGATTTTTCCGTGATGGACTTCTTGCGCTTAAGCTAAAGGAATTCACTGATGTTAACTGAGGTGGTTTCATTTCTATGAAAGCTCAAGCTTTAACTAGGCAAATCTGAGATTGATAAAGATGTTTCAGATTCTATACTGCATCTGGATATGCATAGAATTTTACAGCAAGGGGTTTGGAAAATAGCTAGGAAAAGTCGAATAGGTACACATTTGTTAACATCATTCTTCAGCTCACTTTATATTTCCGGAGTTTATTAAGTATACATTTCTTGACCCTTAAGAATAATAATGAATTGACTAATTGTTTGTGCTGCAGTTGCCTCATTCTAACCTAGAAGATTTAAATCAGATGAGAAAATGACTTAGTAAACGTAAAATCTTTTGCCAAATGTAAAGTGTCTTTAAATGTATACTACCCAGCCTCCACACTGGCCCCAGTAATCCCTGTCTCCTGGTATTCATACCCTTGTATAGTGTGTGTCCATATTAAATAAGACTGTTCTGTTTAACCTACAGGATGTTATGGAAATGAAGGTGTGTGATTTCCAAGGTTAAACTATAAAAAATATCACAGCTTATGCCTTGTTCTCTTTGGGATCATTTGCTCTAGGGGAAGCCAGCTTCTAAGATGTGAACACATACATGTGGTTCTAAGAATAGATCCAGACATCTTGATTGTAACTTCATAAGAGACTTTGAGCCAGAACTACCCAGCTAAGTCAATTCCAAATTTATGGTCCACAGAAACTGTCCAAGACAATATCTCTATTTTGGGGGGGGCAATTTATTATGTAACTATATTTAACAAATGGAGAATGGTGGTTCACTCATTTATTCCTCCAATGTTTATAAAATGGCATCTACCAAGCACTGTACTAGAAAGTCAGACACAATGATAAAGAAGCATGCAATTCACTGAGAAAGAAATATGCAAAAATAAAATTAAAAAATGCTTTTCTTGACATATTGAATTATAACCACTTTAACTGTTAAAGCCCCATTGCCGTAATTCTTGTAGAAGGAAAGACATTTCCCTCAGCAACCTGAATAACTATATTGTGATTATTAAAACTTTCATTTTATTTCAAAATGTATCCAGGCTAACTAATTAATTTGACCAAAAACATGTCTCATGAACCAGAGTCAAGTGCACAATCCTTGGCCAGAGGGTTTTCCATTCCATGGCTCATATCGGAGCTCCTTACCTTGGCTTCCCTCTTCATCAGAGACAGACCAAGAGATGGTATCAAAATTTACTCCATTAGCAGGAAGAGGAAAACTAAATGCAAACAAAGAAAACACAGAGAGCAGAAGAGACCTTCAAGACGGAGGAGGAGTAAGACATGGAGATCACCTACCGCCCCACAAATACATCAGGAATACATCTACATGTGGAATAACTCTTACAGAACACCTACTGAATGCTGGCAGAAGATGTCAGACTTCCCAAAAGGCAAGAAACTCCCCACGTACCTGGGTAGGGAAAAGAAAAAAGAGAAAACAGAGACAAAAGAATAGGGACAGGACCTGCATCTCTGGGAGGGAGCTATGAAGGAGGAAAAGTTTCCACACACTAGGAAGCCCCTTCACGGGCGGAGACTGTGGGTGGCGGAGGGGGGAAGCTTCAGAGCCACGGAGGAGAGCACAACAACATAGGTGCAGAGGGCAAGGTGGAGAGATTCCCGCACAGAAGATCGGTGCCAAACAGCATTCACCAGACTGAGAGGCTTGTCTGCTCACCCACCAGGGCTGGGGAGGACTGGGAGCTGAGGCTCGGGCTTTCGGAGGTCAGATCCCAGATAGAGGACTTGGGGTTGGCTGTGTGAACACAGCCTGAGGGGGCTAGAATGCCACAGCTAGCCAGGAAGGAGTGTGGTAAAAAAGTCTGGACCTGCTGAAGAGGCAAGAGACCATTTTTTCGGAGTCCTCAAGGAGAGGGGATTCAGAGCACTACCTAAACAAGCTCCAGAGACAGTCGTGAGCCGCAGCTAACAGCGTGGACACCAGAGATGGGCATGAAACATTAAGGCTGCTGCTGCAGCAACCAAGAAGCCTGTGTGCAAGCACAGGTAACTATCCACACCTCCCCTCCTGGCAACCTGTGCAGCCCGCCACTGCCAGGGTCCCGTGATCCAGGGACAACTTCCCTGGGAGAACACATGGTGTGCCTAAGGTTGTTGCAATGTCATGCCGGCCTCTGCTGCCACAGGCTTACCCCGCATTCCATACCCCTCCCTCCCTCCAGGCCTGAGTGAGCCAGAGCCCCCTAATCAGCTGCTCCTTTAATGCTGTCCTGGCTGAGCAAAGAACAGATGCCCTCTGGTGAGCTACATGCTGAGGCAGTGCCAAATCTAAAGCTGAACCCCAGGAGCTGTGCAAACAAAGAAGAGAAAGGGAAATTTCTCCCAGCAGCCTCAGGAGCAGTGGATTAAATCCCCACAATCAACTTGATGTACCCTGCATCTCTGTAATACCTGAACATACAACGAATCATCCCAAAATTGAGGGAGTAGAATTTGGGAGCAACTGATGACTTGGGGTTTCCTTTCTGTATCTAATTTGTTTTTGGTTTTATGTTTATCTTAGTTTAGCATTTATAGTTTATTATCCTTGATAGATTTGTTTATTGATTTGGTTGCTCTCTTCCTTTTTTTTATATATGGGTGTATATTTCTTTTCATTTTTCTCTTTTTCTGAGCATGTATGTGTATGCTTCTTTGTGTGATGTTGTCTGTATAGCTTTACTTTTACCATTTGTCCTATGGTTCTGTCTGTCCTTTTATTTATTTATTTTTTTTTAGTATAGTTTTTAAGTGCTGGTTATCACTGGTGGATTTGTTTTTTAGTTTGGTTGCTCTCTTCTTTCTTTCTTATTCCTTTTTTGTTCCTTTTTTATTACTAATTATTTTTTTTATTTCTAATAATTTTTTATTATTTTTATTTCAATAACTTTATTTTATTTTATTTTTCTTTCCTTCTTTCTTTTTTTCTCCTTTTTCTTCTGAGCCATGTGGCTGACAGGGGCTTGGGGCTCCAGCCGGGTGTCAGGCCTGTGCCTCTGAGGTGGGAGAGCCAAGTTCAGGACATTGGTCCACCAGAGACCTCCCAGCTCCACATAATTTCAAATGGCGAAACCTCTCCCAGACATATCCATCTCAACGTTAAGGCCCAGCTCCACTCAACAACCAGCAAGCTACACTGCTAAACACCCTATGCCAAAAACCAAGCAAGACAGGAACACAGCCCCACCCATTAGCAGAGAGGCTGCCTAAAATCATAATAAGGTCACAGACACCCCAAAACACACCACCAGACTCTGTCCTGCCCAGCAGAAAGACAAGATCCAGCCTCATCCACCAGAACGCAGGCACCAGTCACCTCCAACAGGAAGCCTACACAACCCACTGAACCAACATTAACCACTGAGGGTAGACACCAAAAATAATGGGAACTACAAACCTGCAGCCAGTGAAAAGGGGATCCCAAACACAGTAAGTTAAGCAAATTGAGAAGACAGAGAAACACAGAACAGATGAAGGGACAAGGTAAAAATCAACCAGACCAAACGAATGAACAGGAAATAGGCAATCTACTTGAAAACGAAATCAGAGTAATGTAAAGATGATCCAAAATCTTGGAAATACAATGGAAAAATAAAAGAAACGTTTAACAAGGACCTAGAAGAACTAAAGAGGAAACAAACAATGATGAACAACAAAATAAATGAAATTAAAAATTCTGTAGAAGTAATCAATAGCAGAATAACTGAGGCAGAAGAACAGATAAGTGACCTGGAAGATGAAATAGTGGAAATAACTACCGCAGAGCAGAATAAAGAAAAAAGAATGAAAAGAATTGAGGACAGTCTCAGAGACTTCTGGGACAACATTAAATGCACCAACATTTGAATTATAGGGGTCCCAGAAGAAGAAGAGAAAAAGAAAGGGACTGAGAAAATATTTGAAGAGATTATAGTTGAAAACTTCCCTAATATGGGAAAGGAAAAAGTCAAGTCAAGGAAGCACAGAGAGTCCTTACAGTATAAAACCAAGGAGAAACATGCAAAGACACATATTAATCAAACTATCAAAAATTAAATACAAAGAAAAAATATTAAAAGCACAAGGGAAAAACAACAAATAACATACAGGAGAAACCCCATAAGGTTAACAGTTGACCTTTCAGGAGAAACTCTGCAAGCCAGAAGGGAGTGGCAGGACATATTTAAAGTGATGAAAGGGAAAAACCTACAACCAAGATTACTTTATCCAGCAAGGATCATATTCAGATTTGATGGAGAAATTAAAACTTGTACAGACAAGCAAAAGCTAAGAGGATTCAACACCACCAAACCAGCTTTACAACAAATGCTAAAGTAACTTCTCTAGGCAGGAAACAAAGAAGGAAAAGACCTACATGAACAAACCCAAAACAATTAAGAAAATGGTAATAGGAACATACATATCAATAACTACCTTAAATGTAAATGGATTAAATGCTCCAACCAAAAGACATAGACTGGCTGAATGTATACAAAAACAAGATCCGTATATATGCTGTCCACAAGAGACCCACTTCAGACCTAGGGATATATACAGACTGAAAGTGAGGGGATGGAAAAAGATATTCCACACAAATGGATATCGAAAGAAAGGTGGAGTAGCAATTCTCATATCAGACAAAAAAGTCTTTAAAATAAAGACTATTACAAGAGACAAAGAAGGACACTACATAATGATCAAGGAATCAATCCAAGAAGAAGATATAACAATTGTAAATATTTATGCACCCAACATAGGAGCACCTCAGTACATAAGGCAAATACTAACAGCCATAAAAGGGGAAATCGACAGTAACACAATCATAGTAGGGGACATTAACACACCAATTTCAACAATGGACAGATCATCCAAAATGAAAATAAGAAAACACAAGCTTTAAATGATACATTAAACAAGATGGACTTAATTGATATTTATAGGACATTCAATGCAGAAACAACTGAATACACTTTCGTCTCAAATGCTCATGGAACATTCTCCAGGATAGATCATATCTTGGGTTACAAATCAAGCCCTCATAGATTTAAGAAAATTGAAATCATATCAAGTATCTTTTCTGACCCTAAAGCTGTGAGACTAGACATCAATTAAAGAGAAAAATCTGTAAAAAATACAAACACATGGAGGCTAAACAATACACTACTAAATAACAAAGAGATCACTGAAGAAATCAAAGAGGATATCAAAAAATACCTAGAAACAAATGACAAAGAAAACACAACAACTCAAAACCGATGGGATGCAGCAAAAGCACTGCTAAGAGGGAAGTTTATAGCCATACAATCCTACCTCAAGAAACAAGAAACATCTCAAATAAACTACTTAACCTTACACCTAAAGAAATTAGAGAAAGAAGAACAAAAAAAAACCCAAAGTTAACAGAGGGAAAGAAATCATAAAAATCAGATCAGAAATAAATGAAAAAGAAATGAAGGAAACAATAGCAAAGATCAATAAAAATAAAAACTGGTTCTCTGAAGAGATATACAAAAATGATAAGCCATTAGCCAGACTCATCAAGGAAAAAAGAGACCAGACTAAAATCAATAGATTTAGAAATGAAAAAGGAGAAGTGACAACTGACACTGCAGAAATACAAAGGATCATGAGAGATTATTACAAGCAACTATATGCAAATAAAATAGACAACCTGCAAGAAATGGACAAATTCTTAGAAAAGCACTACCTTCCGATACTGAACCAGGAAGAAATAGAAAATATAAACAGACCAGACACAAGCACTGAAATTGAGACTGTGATTAAAAATCTTCCAATAAACAAAAGCCCAGGACCAGATGGCTTCACAGGTCAATTCTATCAAACATACAGAGAAGAGCTAACACCTATCCTTCTCAAACTCTTCCAAAATATAGCAGAGGGAGGAACACTCCCAAACTCATTCTATGAGGCCACCATTACCCTGATACCAAAACCAGACAAAGATGTCACAAAGAAAGAAAACTACAGGCTAATATCTCTGATGAACATAGATGCAAAAATCCTCAACAAAATACTAGCAAACAGAGTCCAACAGCACATTAAAAAGGTCATACACCATGATCAATTGGGGCTTATCCCAGGAACACAAGGAGTCTTCAATATATGCAAATCAATCAATGTGATATACCATAATAACAAATTGAAGGAGAAAAGCCATATAATCATCTCAATAGATGCAGAAAAATCTTTCAACAAAATTCAACACCCATTTATGATAAAAACCCTCCAGAAAGTAGGCATAGAGGGAACTTACCTCAACATAATAAAGGTCATATGTGACAAACCAACTCCCAACATCGTTCTCATTGGTGAAAAAATGAAATCATTTCCATTAAGATCAGTAACAAGACAAGGTTGTCCACTCTCACCACTATTATGCAACATAGTTTTAGAAGTTTTAGCCACGGCAATCAGAGAAGAAAAAGAAATAAAAGGAATTCAAATTGGAAAAGAAGAAGTAAAGCTGTCACTGTTTGCAGATGACATGATACTATACATAGAGAATTCTAAAGATGCTACCAGAAAACTACTAGAGCTAACCAATGAATTTGGTAAAGTAGCAGGATACAAAATTAATGCACAGAAATCTCTTGCATTCCTATACACTAATGATGATAAATCTGAAAGAGAAATTAAGGAAACACTCCCATTTACCATTGCAACAAAAGGAATACAATATCTAGGAATAAACCTGCCTAAGGAGACAAAAGACCTGTATGCAGAAAACTATAAGACACTGATGAAGGAAATTCAGAATGATACAAACAGATGGAGAGATATACCATATTCTTAGATTGGAAGAATCAACATTGTGAAAATGACTATACTACCCAAAGCAATCTACAGATTCAATGCAATCCCTATCAAATTACCAATGGAGTTTTTCCCAGAACTAAAATAAAAAAATTCACAATTTGCATGGAAACACAGAAGTCCTTGAATAGCCAAAGCAATTTTGAGAAAGAAAAACGGAGCTAGAGGAGTCAGGCTCCCAGACTTCAGATGATACTACAAAGCTACAGTAGTCAAGACAGTATGGTACTGTCACAAAAGCAGAAATACATATCAATGGAACAGGATAGAAAACCCTGAGGTAAACCCATGCACATATGGTCATCTTATCTTTGATAAAGGGGGCAAGAATATACAATGGAGAAAAGACAGCGTCTTCAATAAATAGTGCTGGGAAACCTGGACAGCTACATGTAAAAGAATGAAATTAGAAGACTCCCTAACACCATACACAAAAATAAACTCAAAATGGATTAAAGACCTAAATGTAATGCCAGGCACTATAAAAGTCTCAGAGGAAAACATAGGCAGAACACTGTATGACATTAACCACAGCAAGATCATTTTTGACCCATCTCCTAGAGAAATGGAAATAAAAACAAAAATAAACAAATGGGACTTAAACTTAAATGCTTTTGCCCGGCAAAGGAAACGATAGACAAGATGAAAAGACCACCCTCAGAGTGGGAGAAAATATTTGCAAATGGAGCAGCTGACAAAGGATTAATCTCAAAAATTTACGAGCAGCTCATGCAACTCAATACCAAAAAAACAAACAACGCAATCCAAAAATGGGTAGAAGACCTAAATAGCACTTCTCCAAAAAAGATATACAGATTGCCAACAAACACATGAAAGGATGCTCAACATCACTAATCATTAGAGAAATGCAAATTAAAACTACAATGAGGTATCACCTCGCACCAGTCAGAATGGCCATCATCAAAAAATCTACAAACAATAAATGCTGGAGAGGGTGTGGAGAAAAGGGAACACTCTTGCACTGTTGATGGGAATGTAAACTGATACAACCACTATGGACAACAGTATGGAGGTCCCTTAAAAAACTAAAAATAGAACTACCATACGACCCATCAATCCCACTACTGGGCATATACCCTGAGAAAACCATAATTCAAAAAGGGTCATGTACCACAATGTTCACTGTAGTTCTATTTGCAATAGCCAGGACATGGAAGCAACCTAAGTGTCCATCGACAGATGAATGGATAAAGAAGATGTGGTACATATATACAATGGAATATTACTCAGCCATAATAGAAATGAAGCTGAGTTATTTGTAGTGACGTGGATGGACTTAGAGTCTGTCATACAGAGTGAAGTAAATTAGAAAGAGAAAAATACTGTATTCTAACACATATATGGAATCTAAAAAAAAAAAAAAAAAGGTTCTGAAGAACCTAGGTGCAGGACAGGAATAAAGATGCAAACATAGAGAATGGACTTGAGGACACGGGGACAGGGAAGGGTAAGCTGGGACGAAGTGAGAGAGTGGCATGGACATATATACATTACCAAATGTAAAACACATAGCTATGTGGGAAGCAGCCACATAGCTCAGGGAGATTAACTTGGTGCTTTGTGACCACCTAGAGGGGTGGGATAGGGAGGGTGAGAGGGAGACACAAGAGCGAGGAGATATGGGTATATATGTATATGTAAAGCTGTTTCACTTGTTATAAAGCAGAAACTAACACAACATTGTAAAGCAATTATACTCTAATAAAGATGTTAAAAAAAAAAGGAAGAAAAGAATATACAGAGAGCAAACCAACCCATGATTATATATATATGATGAACATCTTACTAAATTTTGAAACCACCTATAGCCAAGTTAAAATACATAAACCTCTGTGAGTTTCAAGAATTAGCCAGATTTGTGCTCACAAACATCACATTGATCAGTGGCCTAAACAATGCATTTTATAGATTTAGCAGAAGTTGCAGAGAAAGCAGCATACCCTCAGTCCCAGCACTTGTTAATTCAAGAAGCAGAAATATAACACAGAACTTCAATGCAGATGATTTTCCAAACTCCTTAAGTGGTTCCTCTGGCAGTTTAAGAATCACAAGTAACAGAAACATGGCTGAGCTCACTGCTCTGTAAATTCTAATTTATGTTGATGCCGTCCTGTTGTTCCCTTAGTGTCAAATGTCTACTTGATACACAATATACCAGAGAGTAAAATAATTCCTCTCTTAGCCCACAAAAAGAGATAATCATACGAATTTGCCAATGTTACTTCAGAAAGCTGTGGAACAGTCCTTCAAAACTACACTTTTGAGAGCATAAAGAACAGCAATCTTACCACAGGGCAATAAGGCTCTAAAGTACAACTTTTCAAACAACAGTGGTTCCCACATTTAGAGTCAATAAAACCAAGATCTTGTAAAGCTACTGAAAATGAGGCACTGGAACTGGGTGTTCTTGGATATTCAAAACTTTTTCACAGAAGAAACTGACAGAGTCTCGCAACAGCACCTGTCAGAGTTTATACCATTTGATATTGCTGGGAAGGTAAGATCTCAAAGCTGGGAATAGCCAGCTTTCATGTCCTTGTTTCATACCAAAATTTTAGGCTATGGCATAGTGTCAAAATGAATTTCGTGATGTTCGGGATTGTTTATTCACAGACGGTACTATCCACACTTTCTTAGATTTCAAATTAATATTCAATATGTTAAAGACACAAATATGGAAATACGACTTTCTTCCTAATTTCAATGTACAGATAATGTTATTCCCACTTATTAATCTAATAAAGAAAGACATCAATTTTCAATTTTTCTTTGTTTGATTAGTTCAGATGAAACAAACTAAAGCCCTTCAGAAAAGTGTTATTCACAACCCAGTTATAATTCACATTTAAATGCAATAAATAATTTAATAATTCTACTTAATTTTTATGTTCTTCAAATGTGTGATTTAACAAGTGAAATCTTCCCAAGTACTTAAAAATAACTTTGGAGAATCTAGGAAATCAAACTTAAAAATACAGTTACTCAAATTATTTTGATTATCCCAACACAGTTTAGGATGTTGGACAGATTCATTTACATTTTTCATCTTGAAATCATAAGTCTAAAATCATAACTATACCCCAATAAAAATAAATAAAATAAAATGATGCTATGCTCAGAGATGAGATGAATAAAAAATTGGTAAAAATAAAATCCATTGTGAACTTTAAGTTGTAAATTTAAATCTAATAAAATCTCAGTCTAATGTCAAATTCTCTTAAACACCTCAGACATTTAAAACGCCAGTTACATATATTACTACTGACTCTAACACCGAAGTGTGATTATGGTAGGTTTGATTTACTATGTAATTTCTGCTTTCAATTCTAACCTTTCCATGTTGGAAAGATACATGCCTAATAAGGAAACATTCTGATCATCTCAGATGTGTTGGCTGCCATCTCAAAAAGCTGAAGGTGCCAATCAGCCAATGAAGTGATTTTGGGATGGGAGGCCTACACATATCTTGAGTGATTTCTCCTCCACCAAAGAAGGATACACTGAGCCATTTTTCAAGTTCACTTTGCTAACTGAGGACTCCAGTCCATACTTTTCAGATAGGATGTTAACTTTCATAAGTGTTAAAATGTTATAATTCAATATTTTATTTCAGCATATGAATATTCACATACTGCTAAAACTGAATATAACTGTTTTTGCTTTCTTATTTCCTCATTTATCTTCATTTTTCATATTCACAAGTCTTATAGTTACCTTAATGACATTTGATTGTATTTTCCATCTGTTTCATAACTTTGGTGATCCACAACTCTGATGTCATCAAATGAAATGTGGAAGAAGGTTTGTAAAATAATCAATACAGAAGTGCAGAAAATAATTACACATACAACCGTAGGACTTTCAGTAGAATTAATACTATCATTGGGCCTCATCTAGAATGCTTGAGGAGACTTAGTGGCCTATGGATACTTATAAGACACTTTGCCACAATTGGATCTGTCAGAGTTGATGACGATACTTCACAACATTTCTTTTGATGGATAGAATATATTTCCTTGTTTAAATTTTTTAAAATTATTATAAACAAAGGTATTAAGCTTATGAATTTAACCTTAAAGGGAATCTTGATGGGGTTGAATACTGTCTCCATGGTAAAAGGAAAAAATGGAAATTAAATTATATATAATAGGAAGGTTACATTTCTGGTGCCATTTCAGTGGCAAGGAACCATTTCTCAAAAGACACAGTCCTGGTGAGAATGTTGTCTTGAAGAATAAGCCACTTTAACTACCAATAGAGTGCTCAGCAGAGCTATTTGCTTCCCTCTAGTATTAGTTTGTTAGGGCTGCCACAACAGAGTACCACAAACTGAATGACTTAAACAACAAAAATTTATTTTTTCAGCGTTCTGAAGACTAAGAGTCTGAGATCAAGGTGTCAGCAGTTACGATCTCTCTGAAGGCTCTAGGGAAGCATCTGTTCCAGGTCTGTCTCCTGACTTCTGGTACTTCATTGGCTGTGGCACCATAACTCCAATGGAATTCTCCCTTTGTGCTTGTCTGTCTCTGTGTCCAAAGTTTCCCTTTTTATAAGAACACCAGTTGTATTGGATTAAGGCCTATTATAATGACTCCAGCTTTATTAATTAACATCAGCAAAAACTTTATTCCCTAATAAGGCCACATTCTGAGGTTCTGGGAGTTAGGACTTCAACATATGAACTTTGGGGGGACACAATTCAATGTATAACACCTCTCTAGTGCTGTCTAAGAGCAGAAGGACCTCCAGAGCAATTTGAAACTGAATAGGAGCAAGTGACAAGTGATCATCCCTCTGGGAGTGGAATGTCTTGAAACCTAAGATTTAACCATCCTTCTTAAAAGATCTAATGCAGCAGTGCTGGAGATGTTCATGAATAACAAGCCACTGACTTGCACATGAAGGAATATTTAAGAAAGCAGCAATTCAAAATATTTGTCCATAAATGAAGAAAATGTTTTCATATTCTAGAAAGAGTTTAAGGAGATAGAAAATTTTTGAGACAATAACATTACTACCTCCAATTCTCAGCCCCATTCTTACACAGCTTATGACCCTAGAGAAAGAGGTTGATCTACCCTTTTAGCTTATGTACTTCTGGGAATAGGTAAATGTGGTTACAATAAGAAAAAAGAACTTTAATTATCTACCATTTGAGCTAATAAAATAAATTACTGAATAACAGAAACGAAACTAAGATCCCTGTAATTTCCAGAAGAGGGTATGTCTCCAAAGTATAAACACGATATAGCAAAAGCTGAGCTCTGCTATTATATTTTTACCTTATTTTTATTCTATGACCTATTTTGTCCTGCTAAATCAAGAGAACTGAAAGACATAATGTACTTTGGTTCAAGGGAGGCAGAGCATCTGATTCTAACCTGAACCTAATAGGGCCCCCTGCTTTACCCACTGTCCCCCAAATGTTTTGTACATCTTTAGGTTGGACATCCTTAGCTGTGTCTTATTCATACCATTTGCACATACTACTATCAAGATTTCCATCGTGTCAATAAAGGACCATTTATTCTGGAAACTCATGAATAAAACAGAGTAAATTAAAATTGTTATAATATTAGATTATCCTGTCTAGCAGTGAAATCTCTAGCATCTCATGTATTGGGGAGGCAAAGTCTTAAAAACTGACCTGGGAGTCTATGCTTCTCTTCAAGGTTTCTTAACTTCTCACTTATTGATAATTCTACTGATAATGATTTAGTAAGTACGATGTCCACTCCAAGCCTGAAGCACTGAGCAGGTTGCCTTGAGGGACTGACATTGAACAATGCAATAGCCATGTCCTCAATAGGGCAAAGTGGAGTCCCGTTTTAGAAGCAGGTAAAACCTCTTCCAATACCACAAGATGCATCTGCCCCAAAACTGAGGATCTGATCACATCCATTTCAATTTCATTCTCGCCCCTTATTAACTATTTTTATGATTTGTTGTGCAACTGGATGTGGCTTAGCTGACACTACTTTTTATTTCAGTTGGCTTTCCAGTCTTTGTTTGGATGTCTGCTTTGTCAAACCTTAGCTTGTAGTTGTGTTAGCACGTTTACTACAGCTTTAGCTCTTTGGTTCTTTCCCAACTAGTCTGGATCTCTGGGAAAGTTCAGGGCTTGTCTCACCTGCACTGTAAAACGTTTAGGAGGTAGCTCCCAGCTTTGTGGATTTGGGACTGGTGCTCTGCTGCCCCCTACTGGCCCTAAGCCATACTTTACTTCGAGGTACAACCTTGTCAAAAGCCAAGCATTTCTCAAGGAACTATTCTTTCAAGAATTCAATCAAAGATCTATAAAGTTAACTAATGAAAAGACCTAATATGTATTGAGAACTTAAATTCCCACATACTATACTTGGCTTTTTGTACATATTCATTATTTAACCTTAACTTCTTTGTGAGGTAATTGTTATTATAATTCACTAGATAAATTATTTTAAGGGATAATTGGAGAGATTAAATAATATACCTGAGAAATTAAGCATATGTCAATGCCTAGGTTTTTTTTTTTTTGTAGTTGTTTGTACAAGCTGTTCTCTGACTCAATTCACAGGTTCACTACCTCCCTTCCTTCAGAATAAATCCTCGAATGCCCCAAATACCATTTTATCATCCTCAGTAATAGGGTTAAAATTTAGTTATCTATGAATCCGGGCTACAGTTCAGATTACTTCTTTTTCTACTGTTCTCAGGACATGGAGTGATGCTATAATAGAAAGTAAGCATTGGATGCAAAGTCAAAAAGCCTGGATATAAATATCAGGCTACTCCTTGGGCAAGTCATCTGACCAGCCCGAGACACAGTCTCCTCAGACTAAGAAGAAGGAGAGCACTGCTCTTTCTACCTCAGCAAGGGGTTGTGTGAACCACACAAGGGGTGTTGTGAGCTTAGCATGCACTCTACAGAAGTACTGTACATCTGCATAGTGACTTTAATAAGATCACAGATAATAGAGGACTTCCCTGGTGGTCCAGTGGTAAAGAACCTGCCTTCCAATGCAGGACATTCGAGTTCAATCCCTGGTTGGGGAACTAAGATCCCACATATCGTGGGGCAACTAAGCCCACGCACCACAACTACCGAGCTTTCACGCCTCAACGAGAGAGCCCGCATGTCGCAAACTACAGAGCCCACGTTTCCTGGAACCCACGCACCACAACTAGAGAGAGAAAATCCGCACCCACAACTAGAGAGAATCCTGCGCACCGCAACGAAGAGCCTGCGTGCTGCAACTAAGACCCAACACAGCCAAAAAATAAAAAAAAAAATCACAGATTATACATGAGAGAAGGAACACCAGTATTTCCTATTGAACAAAAGTATGTTTATATTAAAAATTCAAACAATAATGATATTCATCAATATGCAAGGGAAGATGTAAACAGTGGTAAGAAAAATAATTCTTGATACAAGAGCTTACTCAAATGAGCAGACATGAACTTAAATGCTTTTTAATTTTATTATCTTAATTCAAATATAATCTAATTTTCCTTACCAAATAAGTTATAAGACCACTACTACTACCACTGCTATTACTACTACAACTTTTATAAATTAGAAAAAGGAAGAAATCATGTTATTAATTCTGCCTCTATATAATGATGGTATAGGATGTTTACAAACTTCCTACAAAAACATTTAGAAATCATTTTAATGGTAATATAATATGAAGCCAACTTTTTCTTTCTGGGAAATATTATCAGCAATGATGTCAACTTTCTTCTCCATTTATGTTATTCTCATGAGAATTTGTTCCCCTGTGACTAGTAATTTTTCTTCTCACTGAAATTTCAAAATATAAAATAAGCAAGGAAAATAAGTAGTGTTATTTCAAAATCCTGTAAATTAATCCTTAGGACTATAGAACAACTTAATCTTTATTATCCAGTGCAATTTTCAATAGCTTCCTAAGCTCTTTTCTGCCTCCCATCTTATTTCTCTCAAATTATTGCATCCTAAGAGACCTGTGCAAAATCCAATCTGACCAATTTGCTCCTTTTTTAAAAAAATACTTTTAATTTATATCCATCACCTACAAGGTAAAGTCAAATTTCTTTTGAGGGACATACAATGCTTTTCATGAGCAAACTTCTGCTTATCTCTCTAGTGCTCCTTCCACTCCCCACCTTACTCTTTACAATTATATAAAACTGATGACATTTCAAGATTATAATGTCACATCCATTTGTCTTTGTCAACTGCTCATCCCTCTCCATTCCTGGGCTTCTCTACAACACTTTTCTTCATTTAAAGAATTTTTATTCAGCCTTCAAGAGCCAGAATCATCTCAGCAAGAGAGTTTTCCAAGAAGTCATTCCTAACTTTCCTCAGGAAGTTGGAAATGTTTAGGAAATTAACATTTCCTAATCTAAGCCCCACTAGTCCCAATTATAAATTATATTTGGTTAATGATATAATTTTAGTTCTAGGCTAAGCATGTCACATACATTAATTATGTAATCCAGACAACAAGCACATGAAGTAGTTAATATTATTACCCTTTTATGTGTAATGAAATATAAATACAGAAAGTTTAATAACTTGCCAAAGACCACACAGCTAGTCAGTTGTAAAGTTGAGAATCTAAATTCAGTTAGTCTGACTCCAGAGTCCATTAGCTTTAACCTCTCCGCAGATACTGTTTCCCGTAAACAACACTGAATTTTCCCTTCAAAAGTTCATTTCCTTACCAAGATTTACCAGGGGAGAAAAATCAGATCATTCATATTTCTGTCTACAACATATCATATGTTATAGTGTTCAATAAATATTTGTTAAACCTAATCATGTTTTCTTTTTTAAATTATGTTATTTTTTAATTACTTAAAGCTTTTCAAGGGGAAAATATATACTTATTGGAGTAAAGAATATGTAATATAAATTGTTCTTCTGGAAAGAATTTGAAGTAAATCAATAAAAGCCATGTACATAAAAAGATTATTAAACTTGTAGATAATAAAACACATAGTTTTCACATTTTTTTTATAAATCATGCAATAATATGATGAAAAATTTCATGAACACAGACTCTAAAACACCTTCTTAGGGGAGGTTTTTCTTTCCTTGGCTGTTTAGAATCAATGATGCAGAACAAGTAAATAGATCGACCTCTAAGACTAATGATTAAGCATGAAGTCTAACTCTGAACTTCATGGTAATAAAAGCAAAAGTACGAAATATGATATGCATGTGTTGCCACTATATTAGGTAAAATTTTAATTAAAATCATAATTTAATAGTAATTCAAATAGTAATCAAAATCATAAAATTTTAATAGTAAATATCTGTATTGATTTTTGTTATATATTAATATAGTCCCAAGTTATTTGGAAAAAACAAAAATGTAATATTAAAATATGTATATCTTCCTCAAATAATATAACTAAAAGAAAATATTATATATACTAATATACATACATACCTATTTTATAATAAGCAGTGTATAATTGTATAAATAGGTAGATCTATACATATATAGTTTAATAGAAAGATTTACCTACTTTACAGTGCACTAGGTTATAGATTTCTATAATGTATTTGTTTGTTTTTGTCCACTTGAAGCAGGTATACCCAAGTTATTCTTAATAGCCCACCGTGACCACTAAGTAAACAAGTCCCTTGGATATAGTTCTTACGTTGACTAGTTTTTAACATTTCCAAGCTATTTAGAAATAGCAAACAGAATGTTGATATCTAACAAGTAATACACACCTAAGTAATTTAAATTTCTACCATAAATAATGTAGTTTTCTACATGGTTAATATACTGTGTTATAGAATTGTATCAAGACTTTTATTAGTCTTGAGCACTCAGACCAAGCATGTTCATTTGCTGCAACTCTGAACACCAGGGAAAAAATAAAAGTTCCTTGAATATAAGTCTTACAATGGAATCATAAATTCACCTGCTCATCTCTGCAATGGACCACACCAAAAAATGGTTTTCTCTGGGTTGCAAATATTTGCTACTAGAAGAAAAATAAAAGAATGAGAGAGACAGACAGAGAGACAGACTAAGAGACAGAGCAAGAGAGAGAGATCATTGTGGAGACCTGAGCACAGTCTGAACACGCCCCTCAGTTGGACTAAACTTTAGACAAGTTTCCTTCTAACTATAGACCCCTGACCTTCCTTTCCTTAGAGCACTTATTCTAGAACATTTAAAATTGTAGATTTTTTCACTGCTCCTTTGAGATGTATATCTTCTTAGCCTCTTGCCAGTTTTATAACCCAGGAATGTCTTTCTCAAAGCCCTGGAAGCCATCCCTTTGAAATGTAACCGTCAAGAAAGATAAAGGCCCTAGCAGCCAGTCTCTGTGGGAAGGTAGGAGCCTAACTTCCATAGGCAACATTAGCAAACATAGTGCAATCAGCCAACCTCCTCCCTAAAGTCCTACTGCTTTTCCACTAGATGACCCCAGAGCTTGAAAGTTCTCCCACTTTTTCTTTAGTAGAGTTCAATTCAATCTCTCTCCCCTATTGCAATAACCTTGAATAAAGTCTTCCTTGCCTGTTTCACTTGGCCAGTGTAATGTCTCTTGGACATATGAAACACTGTTCATACAAATAAAGTACTTTAATCTTTCTCTCATCTTCATATGGTTACTTCTAGAGTTAGAGACTGTATAGTTAGAGTACTTTTTGAAAAAGCATTCTTTGAGTTCCATTATTTAACCAAGTTAGTTTACAGGAATGTTGAATAGAGTAAGATTATGAATATTGTGGTCAGTCATGTTGGGTATGCCTAATACATTATGCTCATCATAATATTTTTTTCTTAAATATGTATTTTATAAAACAAGCTAATTTCTGTTTCTCTGCCTCCCATTACTTTTTTTCTAACATGATTCATCTATGTAATTTCCCTAGCCTAAGTTGTTTTACTGATTTTGAGAGGCCTTTTGTATAAATTTACATAAAATTTTTTCCCGTCTGTTCACTCATTCTTGATTGTTCCGATATTACAAAGTTGTCAATATTTCTATCATCTTATTTATGACAAATTCATAAAAATTAAGTTGAAATGTGACAAACTGTTTAAACAATTTCTTTAATTTTGCCTTGGATCCCAGAAAATTATAGCAGAAAAAGCACTAAATAAAAATAAATACAAGTAAGTACATACTATGTTAGAAGGTTTTAAGTACAAGGTAAAACAAAATAAAACAAACAAAATAAACAAGCAAACAAAAAGTGAAATCAAGGTAAGATATCCAGAGAGAGAGAGAGATTTGCCCATTGTATGTCAAGAATATTTTTGACAGTGTGGCAACTGCTAACATGCCCTTGCCCTCCTGTGTTCTGTTGAAGAATGCACAGTAGTTCACATTTAAATGAAATAGAAGTGAGAACTCCATAATATTATTGTAAAAATATTCTTCATTAAAAGCCGTTGCATTATACACATGAAATAGATGAAATATTTAGTTGAGAAGTAGCAAATATGGTATTTAAGAGGAAAAATCAAAATGTCTAACTAATGAGATGATGTTAATCTAATACAATTAATTATATACTCTTTATAATAAAAACAAAGACATCTTAGAAACAAATGAAATTACTATGTAAATGGCAGGTTCTTAAATCATTGAAGAACCAAGTTCTAGAAGAAAAGCATCAATTAAATTAAGGACTATTCTATATTCTTATTTTGCTAAGAATTGAATGTTATTAATATTTTCAGGTTTTAAAACTTATCATACAGACTTTAATTTAGATGACAGAAATAACTTTAGGTTTGGGGGATTTCTTTCCCTCTTTTTTCAGACAAACTAAAGATAACTCTCTTTTCAATCATTATTCCCAGGTCTTAAATACAGTGATAATTTTTTCCTGAAATTTAATATATTCATCTTTATGTATGGATGAGACTAGTGTACATAAGTATGAGCCACTGAGAGAGAGGGAGAGAGAAAGAGAGAGAGAGAGAGAGAGAGAGTGTGTGTGTGTGTGTGTATGTGTGTGTGTGTGTCTACGTTAGAAGCAGAGAAGAATTGGAAATCCGAAATCCTTGGAACATAATCATGGTGAAAGTGAGGTAACTAACTCAGTCAATGAGGACAAGGATGCCCAATAAGATACCCTGACATTGTTTTACCATAAGCAGGTTGCTGAGAAATCAGGTAGCTGGTTAATAAAGAACTGAATTTCAGGAAAGCATTCAGTCGGTCCCCACGGAGCTACAGTCTGAAAGGGCAACTGAGTCACCCACCAAGGCTGACTAGCAGCAAAACAAAGATGAGCATTAGCTGAGCAAAACAATCCATATAATCCTGCTGCTTAGAGTATGTTTAAAGTTGGAATAAAGTGGATTCAGGAGCCAGGATTAAAAGGATCTTGAGAGAATGTCAGAGACTGGAAAAGGAAGGACCAGGAAAGATGGAAAGTGCCAAACTGTAGTAAAACCAACCTTATACTGGTTGTCTATTTGCCTCTCCTCCCCTTGACCGACTTCAACTCCCTCAACTTATTTTACTTTGAGACTTCTCTTAATTCTGGCAATTAATCCATAAAAAGAATTCTAAAGACAAGTGAATCAAGCATTTACAAATAAATCACACTTAATTGTCCTATGTATTTTGCAATAAGCAAAGTCATTTGATAAACGCTGCCCATGAAACTAGCATGTCATAAATAGACAAAAAATCTAAAATTTATGTTATTTAGCACATAACTTGCATTTATATGAATTTATTAGTGTTCTGAAAAAGCAGTCCATTTTGATTAGATTTCTTTATTCATATGACCCAGATGAAATTTCCTGGAAATTCATATATAAATATCTCTGGCTATGCAGTGAAAAATGGTAAACATCATGCTTCTATGTGCCAGGGAACAAAATTCTTGCATTTAAGCACATGACCATTTAGGAAGAGAAAAAAACCTGAAAATATGTGAAAAGACATTCCTCTGTAGTTTTTGTATTTTGTCCACACAGAAACGAGTTCAAACTATCAAGGTTCATAATCTTTTCTTTTGTCACAAAGGAAGCAAAGAAAAGAGTAAGACTAAAGCAGTGTATTACCACTTCTCTCAGCTAGATAGAGTCAATCAGTGTCAAAAGTGACAAGATAAGACACCAAGGCAATATAGCTTATCAGAGCTGACCTTTGGGGACCTCAAATGAGAAAATCTTGGGAGAGCAATGAAAAAGAGAGTGAGAAGCAGAGTGACACACATAAAGTAGGAAAAATAGAAGGAGACCTTCAAGATGGCAGAAGAGTAAGACAGGGAGATCACCTTCCTCCCCACAAATACATCAGAAATACACCTACATGTGGAACAACTCCTACAGAACACCTACTGAATGCTGGCAGAAGACCTCAGACTTCCCAAGAGGCAAGAAACTCCCCACGTACCTGGGTAGGGCAAAAAAAAAAAAAACAACAACAAAGACAAAAGAATAGGGACAAGTCCTGTATCTCTGGGAGGGAGCTATGAAGGAGGAAAAGTTTCCACACACTAGGAAGCCCCTTCACTGGCAGAGACTGGGAGTGGCAGGGGGAAGCTTCAGAGCCACGGAGGAGAGCGCAGCCACAGGGGTGCAGAGGGCAAAGTGGAGAGATTCCTGCAGAGAGGATCGGTGCCGACCAGCACTCACCAGCCCGAGAGGCTCGTCTGCTCACCCTCCTGGGATGGGGGTTGGGAGCTGAGGCTCAGGTTTTTGGAGGTCAGATCCCAGGGAGAGGACTGGAGTTCGCTGCATGAAAACAGCCTGAAGGGAGCTAGTGCACCACAGCTAGCTGGGAGAGAGTGCGGGAAAAAGTCTGGACCTGCCGAAGAGGCAAGAGACCATTGTTTTGGGGTACTCGAGGAGAAAGGATTCAGAGCACTGCCTAAACAAGCTCCAGAGATGGTCATGAGCTGCAGCTACCAGTGCAGACACCAGAGACTGGCATGAAACATTAAGGCTGCTGTTGCAGCAACCAAAAACCCTGTGTGCAAGCACAGGCCACTATCCACACCTCCCCTCCCGGGAGCCTCTGCAGCCCGCCACTGCCAGGGTCCCGTGATCCAGGGACAACTTCCCCGGGAGAACACACAGTGTGCCTCAGGCTGGTGCAACGTCACGCCAGCCTCTGCCGCCGCAGGCTCACCCCGCGTCCGTACCACTCTCTCCCCCAGGCCTGAGTGAACCAGAGCCCCTTAATCAGCTGTTCCTTTAACACTGTCTTGTCTGAGTGAATAATAGACACCCTCAGGGGACCTAAACGCAGAGGCAGGGCCAAACACAAAGCTGAACCCCAGGAGCTGTGCGAACAAAGAAGAGAAAGGGAAATCTCACCCAGCAGCTTCAGAAGCAGCAGATTAAATCTCCACACTCAACTTGATGTCCCCTGCATCTGTGGAACACCTGAATAGACAACAAATCATCCCAAAATTGAGGCGGTGGACTTTGGGAACAACGATATATATATATTTTTTTCCTTTTTCTCTTTTTTGTGAGTGTGTATGTGTATGCTTCTTTGTATGATTTTGTCTGTATAGCTTTGCTGTTACCATTTGTCCTAGGGGTCTATCTATCAGTTTTTTGTTTGTTTGTTTCTTTGTTTGCTTTAGTATATTTTTAGCGCTTGTTATCATGGGTGGATTTGATTTTTGCTTTGGTTGTTCTCTTCTTTCTTTCTTTCTTTCTTTTTTTTCTCTTTGTATTACTTTTTACTTTTCTAATTTTTAATAATTATTTTTAATTATTTATTTTTAAAACTTTATTTTATTTGATTTCTTTCTTTCTTTCTTTCTTTCTTTCTTTCTTTCTTTCTTTCTTTCTTCCTTCCTTTCTTTCTTCCTTTCTTTCTTTCTTTCTTTCTTTCTTTCTTTCTTTCTTTCTTTCTTTCTTTCTTTCTTTCTTTCTTTCTTTCTTTCTCCCTTTTCTTCTGAGCCTTGTGACTGACAGGGTCTTGGTGCTCCAGCAGGGTGTCAAGCCTGTGCCTCTGAAGTGGGAGAGCTGAGTTCAGGACACTGGTCACCAGAGACCTCCCAGGTCCACATAATATCAAATGGTGAAAACTCTCCCAGAGATCTCCATCTCAACGTTAAGACCCAGCTCCGCTCAACGGCCAGCAAGCCACAGTGTTGGACACCCTAAGCCAAACAACTAGCAGGACAGGAACACAACCCCACCCAGTAGCAGAGAGACTGCCTATAATCATAAAAAGATCACGGACACTGAAAAACAAACGAGCAGATGTGGACCTGCCCACCAGAAAGACAAGATACAGCCTCATTCCCCAGAACACAGGCACTAGTCCCCTGTATCAGGAAGCCTACACAACCCACTGAACTACCCTACCCACTGGGGGAAGACACCAAAAAAAAACAGGAACTACAAACTTGCAGCCTGTGCAAAGGCTACCCAAAACACAGTAAGTTAAGCAAAATGAGATGACAGAGAAACATAAAGAAGATAAAAGAGCAAGGTAAAAACCCACCAGACCAAACAAATAAAGAAGAAATAGGCAGTCTACCTGAAAAAGAATTCAGAGTAATGATAATAAAGATGCTCCAAATCCTTGGAAATAGAATGGAGAAAATACAAGAAACCTTTAACAAGGACCTAGAATAACTAAAGAGCAAACAAACAATGATGAACAACACAATAAATGAAATTAAAAATTCACTAGAAGGAATCAATAGCAGAATAACTGAGTCAAAAGAACGGATAAATGACTAGGAAGATAAAATAGTAGAAATAACTACTGCAGAGCAAAATAAGGAAAAAAGAATGAAAAAAATTGAGGACAGTCTCAGAGACTTCTGGGACAACATTAAACACACGAACATTCAAATTATAGGGGTCTGAGAAGAAGAAGAAAAAAGAAAGGGACTGAGAAAATATTTGAAGAGATAATAGTTGAAAACTTTCCTAATATGGGAAAAAAAAATAGTGAATCAAATCCAGGAAGTGCAGAAAGTCCCATACAGGATAAATCCAAGGAGGAACATGGCAAGACACATATTAATCAAACTATTAAAAATTAAATACAAAGAAAAAATATTAAAAGCAGCAAGGGAAAAACAAAAAATAATATTAAAGGGAATCCCCATAAACTTAACAGCTGATCTTTCAGCAGAAAGTCTGCAAACCAGAAGGGAGTGGCAGGACATATTTAAAGGGAAAAACCTACAACCAAGATTATTCTACCCAGCATGGATCTCACTCAGATTCGACGGAGAAATTAAAACCTGTACAGACAAGCAAAAGCTAAGAGAATTCAGCACCACCAAACCAGCGTTACAACAAATGCTAAAGGAACTTCGTTAGGAAGGAAACACAAGAGAAGGAAAAGATCTACAAGAACTAACCCCAAACAATTAAGAAAATGGTAATAGGAACATAAATATTGATAACTACCTTAAACATTAACAAACTAAATTCTCCAACCAAAAGACATAGACTGGCTGAATGTATACAAAAACAAGACCCATGTATATGCTGTCTACAAGAGACCACATCAGACCTAGGGACACATACAGACTGAAAGTGAGGGGATGGAAAAACATATTCCATGCAAATGGAAATCAAAGAAAGCTGGAGTAGCAATTCTCATATCAGACAAAATAGACTTTTTAAAATAAATACTATTACAAGAGACAAAGAAGAACAGTACATAATGTTCAAGGAATCAATCCAAGAAGAATATATAACAATTGTAAATATTTATGCACCCAACATAGGAGCACCTCAATACATAAGGCAAATGCTAACAGCTATAAAAGGGGAAATTGACAGTAACACAATCATACAAGGGGTCTTTACCAACCCATTTTCACCAATGGACAGATCACCCAAAATGAAAATAAATAAGAAAACACAAGCTTTAAATGATACATTAAACAAGATGGACTTGATTGATATTTAAAGGGCATTCCATCCAACAACAACAGAATACAATTTCTTCTCAAGTGCTCATAGCACATTCTCCAGGATAGATCACATCCTGAGTCACAAATCAAGCCCTGGTAAATTTAAGAGAATTGAAATCATATCAAGCATCTTTTCGAACCAAAATGCTATGAGACTAGATATCAATTACAGCATAAAACCTGTAAAAAGCCAAAACACGTGGAGGCTAAATAATACGTTACTAAATAACCAAGAATCAAAAAATACCTAGAAACAAATGACAAAGAAAACAAGATGACCCAAAACCTATGGGATGCAGCAAAAGCAGTTCTAAGAGGGAAGTTTATAACAATGCAATGCTACCTCCAGAAACAAGAAACATATCAAATAAACAACCTAACTTTACTCCTAAAGTAATTAGAGAAAGAAGAACAAAAAAACCCCAAAGTTAGCAGAAGGAAAGAAATCATAAAATCAGATCAGAAATAAATGCAAAAGAAATGAAGGAAACAATAGCAAAGATCAATAAAACTAAAAGCTGGTTCTCTGAGAAGATAAACAAACATGATAAACCATTAGCCAGACTCATCAAGAAAAAAGGGAGAAGACTCAAATCAATAGAATTAGAAATGAAAAAAGAGAAGTAACAACTGACACTGCAGAAATACAAAGGATCCTGGGAGATTACTATAAGCAACTATATGCTTATGAAATGGACAACCTGGAAGAAATGGGAAAATCCTTAGAAAAGTGCAACGTTCTGAGACTGAACCAGGAAGAGATAGAAAATATAAACAGACCAAACACAAGCACTGAAATTGAGACTGTGATTAAAAATATTCCAACAAACAAAAGCCCAGGACAAGATGGCTTCACAGGTTAATTCTATCAAACATTTAGAGACGAGCTAACACCTATCCTTCTCAAACTCTTCCAAAATATAGCAGAGAGAGGAACACTCCCAAACTCATTCTATGAGGCCACCATCACCCTGATACCAAAACCAGACAAAGATGTCACAAAGAAAGAAAACTACAGGCCAATATCACTGATGAACATAGATGCAAAAATCCTCAACAAAATATTAGAAAACATAATCCAGCAGCACATTAAAAGGATCATATACCATGACCAAGGGGGGTTTATCCCAGGAATGCAAGGATTCTTCAGTATATGCCAATCAATCAATGTGATACACCATATTAAGAAATTGAAGGCCCAAAATCACATGATCATCTCAGTAGATGCAGAAAAAGCTTTCAAAAAAATTCAACACCATTTATGATAAAAACCCTCCAGAAAGTAGGGATAGAGGGAACTTACCTCAACATAATAAAGGCCATATATTACAAACCCACAGCCAACATCATTCTCAATGATGAAAAACTGAAACCATTTCCACTAAGATCAGGAAGAAGACAAGGTTGTCCACTCTCACCAATATATTTCAACATAGTTTTAGCCACAGCTATCAGAGAAGAAAAAGAAATAAATGCAATCCAAATCAGAAAAGAAGAAGTAAATCTCTCACTGTTTGCAGATGACATGATACCATACATAGGGAATCCTAAAGACTCTACCAGAAAACTACTAGAGCTAATCAATGAAGTTGCTAAAGTAGCAGGGTACAAAATTAATGCACAGAAATCTCTTGCATTCCTATACACTAATGATGAAAAATCTGCAAGTGAAATTATGGAAACAGTCCCATTTCCCATTGTAACATAAAGAATAAAATACCTAGGAATAACCCTACCTAAGGAGACAAAAGACCTGTATGCAGAAAACTCTAAGACACTGATGAAAGAAATTAAAGATGATATAAACAGATGGAGATATACCATGTTCTTGGATTGGAAGAATCAACATTGTGAAAATGATTATTCTACCCAAAGCAATCTACAGATTCAATGCAATCCCTATCAAACTATCACTGGCATTTTTCACAGAACTAGAAGAAAAAATTTCACAATTTGTATGGAAACACAAAAGGCCCCAAATAGCCAAAGCAAGCTTGAGAAGGAAAAATAGACCTGGAGGAATCAGGCTCCCTGACTTCAGACTATAGTACAAAGCTACAGTAATCAAGACGGTTTGGTACTGGCACAAAAACAGAAACATAGATCAATGGAACAGGATAGAAAGCCCAGAGGTAAACCCACGCACATATGGTCACCTTATCTTTGATAAAGGAGGCACGAATATACAGTGGAGAAAAGACAGCCTCTTCATAAGTGGTGCTGGAAAAACTGGACAGCTACATGTAAAAGAATGAAATTAGAACACTCCCTGACACCATACACAAAAATAAACTAAAAATGGATTAAAGACCTAAATGTAAGGCCAGACACCATAAAACTCTTAGAGGAAAACATAGGCAGAACACACTATGACATAAATCACAGCAAGATCCTTTTTGACCCACCACCTAGAGAAATGGAAATAAAAACAAAAATAAACAAATGGGGCCTAATGAAACTTAAAAGCTTTTGCACAGCAAAGGAAACCATAAACAAGACCAAAAGACAACCCTCAGAATGGGAGAAAATATTTGCCAACGAAGCAATTGACAAAGGATTAATCTCTAAAATATAAAAGCAGCTCATGCAGCTCAATATCAAAAAAACAAACAACACAATCCAAAAATGGGCAGAAGACCTAAATAGCACTTCTCCAAAGAAGATATAGAGATTGCCAACAAACACATGAAAGGGTGCTCAACATCACTAATCATTAGAGAAATGCAAATCAAAACTACAATGAGGTATCACCTCACAACAGTCAGAATGGCCATCTTCAAAAAATCTAACAACAATAAATGCTGGAGAGGGTGTGGAGAAAAGGGAACCCTCTTGCACTGTTGATGGGAATGTAAACTGATACAACCACTATGGACAACATTATGGAGGTTCCTTAAAAAACTAAAAATAGAACTACCATAGGACCCAGCAATCCCACTACTGGGCATATATCCTGAGAAAACCATATTTGAAAAAGACACATGCACCCCAATGTTCATTGCAGCACTATTTACAATAGCCAGGTCATGGAAGCAACCTAAATGCCCATCGGCAGATGAATGGATAAAGAAGTTGTGGGACATATATACAATGGAATATTACTCAGCCATAAAAAGGAACGAAATTGAGTCATTTGTTGAGACGTGGGTGGATCTAGAGACTGTCATACAGAGTGAAGTAAGTCAGAAAGAGAAAAACAAATATCGTATATTAACGCATGTATGTGGAACCTAGAAAATTGGTACAGATGAGCCGGTTTGCAGGGCAGAAGTTGAGACACAGATGTAGAGAACAAATGTATGGACACCAAGGGGGAAAAACCGCGCTGGGGTGGGGATGGTGGTGTGCTGAATTGGGTGATTTGGATTGACATGTATACACTGATGTGTATAAAATTGATGACTGATTAGAAAAAAGAGAAAAAAAAAAAGACGCATGTACCACCATGTTCATTGCAGCTCTATTTACAATAGTCAGGTCATGGAAGTAACCTAAGTGTCCATCAACAGATGAATGGATAAAGAAGATGTGGCACATATATACAATGGACTATTACTCAGCCATAAAAAGAAACGAAATTGAGTTATTTGTTGTGAGTTAGATGGACCTAGAGTCTGTCATACAGAGTGAAGTAAGTCAGAAAAAGAAAAACAAATACCGTATGCTAACACATATATATGGAGTCAAAAAATAAATAAAAAATTCTGAAGAACCTAGTGACAGGACAGGAATAAAGACGCAGAAGTAGAGAATGTACTTGAGGACATGGGGAGAGGGAAGGGTAAGCTGGGACGAAGTGAGAGAGTGGCATGGACTTATATACAGTACCAAATGTAAAATACATAGCTATTGGGAAGCAGACGCATAGCACAGGGAGATCAGCTTGGTGCTTTGTGACCACCTAGAGAGGTGGGATAGGGATGTTGCGAGGGAGACACAAGAGGGAGGACATATGGGGATATATGTATATGTATAGCTGATTCACTTTGTCATAAAGCAGAAACTAACACATCACTGTAAAGCAATTATACTCCAATAAAGCTTTTAAAAAAACCAGTAGGAATAATAG
Source organism: Eschrichtius robustus (assembly GCF_028021215.1). Taxonomy (NCBI): domain Eukaryota; kingdom Metazoa; phylum Chordata; class Mammalia; order Artiodactyla; family Eschrichtiidae; genus Eschrichtius; species Eschrichtius robustus. Next base: position 25,899,381 of record NC_090840.1, on the reverse strand, counting down.
TAGTGCTGTTTTGATTTTCTAAAGTAAGTAATGTGTCTCTGCTATAAGGCTGAGTGGAAGCACAGGGTCCTTTGGTCTAACTGCAGGCTTATTGTTTGCTAATGTTAATTATCTGAATATTTAATTAAATTTTCTTTGCTCTTATGTGATCACTCATTGACACAGCTGTGCTTCTATCCAGTAATAAAATAAGGTTGAAACATTCTTTTCTACAACCACATTATTGAAGTATTATTGACATACACAAAGCTGTACATATTTAAGTTAAATGACTTGATCAGTTTGGAGGCAAGTATACTCCAGTGAAACCATCACCACCATCTATGCCATAACATATCCATCACCACCAAAAGTTTTCTACTGTTCTCTTTATTTATTATTAGTGTTATCTTTGATAAGTATGCTTACTATAAGATCTACCCCCTTAGAAAAATTTTAAGTATACAATGCAGTATAATTAACTCTAGATACTATCCTGTACACCAGGATGTCTAGGACTTATTCATATTGTATAACTGAAACTTAGTGCTTTGATTAATATCTTCCCCTGTCTCCTCCTCATCTTCTGGCAACTACCATTCTACTCACTGGTACTGAGTTCGACAACTTTCGACTCCCCATGTAAGTGGTATATGCAGTGTTTGTCCTTCTGGAATGGCTAATTTCACTTAGTATAATATCCTCTAGTTTCATTTATGTTTCTGCAAATAGCAGAATTCCCTTCTTTTTTGAGGCTGAATCATATTCCATTGTATGTATACACTGCATTTTCTTTATCCTTTCTTTCGTCGATGGGCATTAATGTTGCATCTATGTTCTGGCTATGAGGATAATGCTACAGTGAACATGGAAGTGCAGATACTCTCTTTGAGATCTTTCTTGTTAGTATTTAACTGTTTAAATATAAAAGAAATTTACAGTGCCAAGAAAAAGAATATGAAAAAGAAATATGTAGCCTGATACATGAACCCTGTGAATCGAAATTTAAAAATTCAAAAACAGTTTAGAATAATTAAAATTTTGACAAATACAGCATTTTCTATTACAAAAAAAGTATGGATTATTCAAAAAAATATATAAATTTTAACCTCACCTTCTATTAACACAAAAATAAATTGTAGATCAATTAACAATCTTGATAAAAAATTAGAAATATTTTCAAATATCTAAAAGGAAATAGGATAATTAGATGAGAACATTTTCAGCAAATAGAAAAAATACCAAGGGAAGAAAATGAGAAATGATTTTTACCTGTGTATATGTAAGTATTTTTTCTTAGATTATGAAATATTTGACATAATATAAAAAGAAATAACTGACAAAAAAATACATAAAATATAATGGATGACAAGCCAGTGTCTTTTTAATTAAAGGCTTTATATAAATTTATAAAAAAAAATAGATGAAGACCCAGTAGAAAATGTATAAAATTGTATAAAGGATTTTACTACACAATTTTAAAATATTGAATATAATAAATAAACATAAATGTTTAACTATTGTTTACTTAAATCAATGCTAATTTAAATATTTTTGAAAACATTTTCAATGCTAATATCAAACTTAGGTAAGTACAGAAAAGTCCGCAATTTGCCGTAAAAGCAATTTGGAAAAATGAATCTATTCACATATTTGGCAATTTGTACCAACATGTATCAGCAAAGGTTAAAAGATATTTTGCTTTATGATCTACACTTACTACTAGAAATTAATCCAAGGGAAATAATTACAGATGTAACCAAGGCTTAGCTACAGGAATATACAATGGTGCACTATTGACAATAGTAAAATATTGAAAACAGCCATTTGACAAGAAATGTGGGATTATGTAAGTAAACTACAATATAGTCAGTCAATGTAGCTGTAAAAAATAAAATTGTAGATAACAAATGTGTCCTTCTTACTCTTTTTCTCTCTGTCTTCCCCTCCCCATAAATATATGTATTTTTATATAACTAAAATGGAATTGTATATTCCTAATTTTAAGAGGGATTATTTTGGGTTAGTGAGGTTATAAAAGACTTTAGTTTACTTCATTTTCTGATGCATATTTTCAGAAGTGTTCTACAATAAATGTGGATTTATTTTATAATACATACAATGCAAGTAATAAAAGAAAATCTAAGAGATTTTTCTCTTGTACATTAGAGAGCATGAATTAAGCTAATTAAATGTCCTAAAACTCTCTTAAAAACTAATGAAAAAGGAAAAGACACTTCATCATAATGGCTTTCTAAGAACACTACCTCCCAACTTAAAATTGTGCTTTAGGATTCCACTTGACAAATCTATATGCTTGTCTACTGATTGCTGAAAAAATGCAAGTCATTGCTGGGAACTTTTCTAACTTATCAATCACTCCATTACTACTAAGTGCTATTTGTAAACTGTAAGAGTAAAATGATTCTTCTCTATGACATAATAAATAATAAAGGACAATGTACGTTTCTTAAATGTAAAATTCAGGATTTTACTTCTTGGCAAAATATCTGATTTCCTTTCACTCATATGTACATGTGCACATAGTCATGCATTTTCTTTATTAACAAAAACATTTGATATATGTAGGAAAAAAGCATTGGGAATACCTATAACATTTTTGTATGTCAAGAGAGCAAAAAAATAATTGTCATAAATTCCCAAAGATATCCTGGATAATAATATATGGTATGCAGGGAGGTGCAGTTTGTACTTAGTAATATACTAATGCCCATGTTAAACCTGCTTTTAGGTGGACATGGCCCTTCTTTTCCAATATATATTTTAGTACCCTCTCAGCAAGCTTTACTGGTTTAAATTTCTTGGATGCCCCAAAAGAAACATAATGTTGACAGATTAATGAATATCTGCTGAGCCTGAAATTTGTCCATACATTATGAATTTAATGTCACTCAGTTTCCTTAAAAGGGAAAGAATATATATTGAGCCAGTCTTGCACATTATAATATTATGCATCCATGGTCCAAATCCAAATATAGTTGAGTGGTCCTATGGCACTGAATGCTTTTTCAAAAAAGTATAAGTTCCAAAGAAAAGTAATTATCCACATCATTAATATTTTTCTTAAACTGTAGTCATCTTCTTCATTTAAATCTATGCAACAGGGGATATAATATTTATTGACATTTTAATCTAAATAGTTCTTATTATCTTTTGAAAGACCAGAAAACTATGGTTATTTAACCATGTGTGTCTTGAAGGTTGTTTTGCAAGTCAAATCATTTTGCACTTGGGAATTACAAACGATCAAATGATATTTCCAAAAAATTCTCATCAGTAAAAAAATGGAAGTATATCTGGAATTACAAGAAGAATTTAACTCAATTCAAATTAAAGATTTTATAATATGAAACCCATGTTTAAGGTTTTTGAAACAAACTTTTTCAGATATGACTCTAAACTTTTATATATGATATTACAAAAACAGTACAGTCATTCAGTCAGACTTGTATGGATTTCACCATTTTACTATTTGACCTAGCATTTATAAGTTATATCCCACTTACCAAAATTCTTAATTGAAAATTTTGTACATTTTATATATATGTGTGTGTGTGTGTGTGTGTGTATTGCTCTCATATATACTTTGAGAATTTGCCCTTAAAAATACGTTTTAAGATAGAAATATTTATCCTTTTTAAATGTGGAAGGAAACCTAGCTGTTTTCTTTTTGGTTAGTTTTTTATTGCATTGAAAGATAGAGTATCATCACTCACTTCCTGTGAGAGTTGGAGGATTAAGTTGTTCTTTTCCTCCTGGAATAAGAAACTCATTTTTACTTTGTTGATGATTTCAAAGTATATTATGAAAGAACAAAAGAGGAATGCATTTTTGTTTTTGTTTATAGGAGTACAAAATCGTCAAAGTAGAGGTAGGCTAGAAACCCTAGAGTGGAGCAAGGTGGGAGGAGTGATGTACAGAATTCTGGAAGTTAAACCACAAAAAGTCATCCAAGAGAAAATGTCTGCTGTCCGCAAAGATTCCAGTCAATGTATCTAATGACACAATAGACAGTTTCAGAATTCACAGGGGACCTAAATTCTTCACCTCCATGCTTGAACCATGTAAGTTTCACAAGACTCAATTTAATGATACCACTAACGCATATATAGTGGATCCTGATTATTCAGAGATTCAGTATTTGCAAATTTGCCTACTCACAAAAATTTATTTGTAACCTCAAATCAATACTTGCAGCCCTTTTGTAGTTACTGCACACATGGTACAGTGGAACATGGCTATGATCTGCCCTCTTATTTCAGCTACCATACTGTAAACAAGTGTCTTTTTCACAGTTGATTTAGTACCACATTTTTCACATTTTCTTTTTCATTGGTGATTTTTCTGTTTAAAATGCTCCCAAACATAGTATTGTAGTGTTGTCTAATGTTCCTAAGTGCAAGAAAGCTGTCATGTGCCTTCTGAAGAAAATATGTATGTTCATTCAAGGAAGATTTATAGTACTGTGAGTTTGATGTTAATGAATCAAAATATATATTAAATAAGATGACTTTAAACAGAAATACACATAAAACAATGTTATATATAAATTGTTAGATAAAATCTTGTTCCTAAGTGCTCATAGGAGCAATGATATGCACTAATTCATTGTTTGAAGCAACTTTATAGAACATAACTGGTGCAAATAATGAGAATCAACTGTCTGTTTATCTATTGATCTATCCACCTATTAATCTCTGTATCATGTGTTAAATGCATATATCTAAGCCAACGAAGTCTAATTATTCTTCTTCATAAACAAGGATATCTGATTGCTTGATTTTAATAAATACCACAGTTTCAAAAAAATTGGAGACACAATAATGGATTTTAAAATAACCAATGGGTCAAAAAAGAAATCAAAATAGAAATTAGAATCTATTTTGAACTACAAGAAAATGAAAACACAATATATAAAAGTCTATGGGATACACCCAAATTTAAAGAGAAATTTACAGTGCTAAATGTGTATAGTAGAAAGAAGAAACGTCTCAAATCAGTGACCTCATAACTCACCTTCACAAACTAGAAAGCTAATTAAACTCACAAACAGAAAAGAAAAAAGACGATAACAATCAGAGCAAAATAAGTTAAATAGAATACACAAGAGTCTTCAACATTTTATTTTATTCCCCTCCTGTCTTTTGCATTATTACGCTCATGTATTTTTAATTCTACATATATTTAAAATCAACAGATGATATTATTATGGTTCTTACATCTATCGATCTACTTATCTTTCCCATTACTCTTGGTTTTTTCTTCAATTCTTGTGTTTTCATCTGGGATCATTTTCCTTCTCAGGTAGTATACATCTGCTGGCTATGAAATCTTATTTTTGTTTGTCTGAAATATTTTATTTCACCTTCATTTGTAAAGAAATTGTTGCTGGCTATAGAATTCTATGCTGACATTTGTTTCCTTTTAGCACTATGAAGTTATACTATTACTTTCTGAACTGCAGCCTTACTCTTCTCAAAAGGTCAGTTCTCAGTCTTAATGTTAACCATTTGATGATAATAAATCTTTTGTCGTTGTCTACTTTTAGTATAATTTATCTTTGAAATTTAGCAGTTTCATTAAGCTATGCCTAGGTATTTTAAATTCCTAGAGCTTCTTGAACCTGTGGTTTTTATGCCTTGATTCAGTTTTGGAAAATTGACTAGAACCAATTTAAATACAGCTTTTGCCTATTCTTCCTCTCTTCTTCTGTGATTCAAATTAAATGTATATTAATGCTTTCACCATAACCTATATATCTCTTACAATAACTTTTGTATTTTTCTTCCTCTTATTTCTGTGTTTCAGTAAAGATATTTCCTACTTTCTTTTCTTCAAGTTCACTTATCCCTTTTCTTATGTCTAATCTATAATTAAACATATATTGAGTTCTTAATGTCAGTTACTGTATTTTCCATTTGACCATTTTTGGAGATTTCATTTCTCTGATAAAATTTTCTATTATATCAATGTTTTCATGAACAAATTAATGAGTGATATTTTAGACTGAATAGGATAGTAAAATATTTGGTTGTAGGTCTGTATCTATTATCTGTTTTTTTCTTTGGTTTGTAGTCATTTCTTCCTTGATCCTAATATGCCTGGTAATTTTTTAATTGAATTCCAGACATTGTGAATAAAATATTAGAAAAACTATGCTCTGGCGATTTAATCTTCTTTCAGAGAGATTTTTACTCTCCTCAATTCCCTCCTAGTTGGCAGTTAGAATATGGACAAATCTTTTTGATCCAATCAGGAGTTTAATTTTTAATATGGTTGGAAGCTGTTTCTTTGGTTTTTTTTGGCCGCACAGCTTGTGGGATCTTAGCTCCCCAACCAGAGATTGAACGCCGGCCCTCAGCATTGAAAGCGCCGAGTCCTAATCACTGGACCACCAGGGAATTCCCAGGAAGCTGGGTTTTAGTCTCTTTGAGGTATGGTCTATTTCTGCCTTGTCCTTATTCTTCAGGTGTAGCTTTTCAAGGGGTTCAAATAAAATACTGGGGCAATTACTTGGACCCTTCCTCCTTGACAGACTAAACTCCCAATTTTGTTTTCCCAGCACGTTAAACCAGACAAAATATCTGCTTAAGCTTTTAGCTTCATAGTTTTAGCTGTCTTCTTGGTTTCTTGGTCTCTCATTCCACAACAGTTTAAAATTGACAAATGCCTTACAGTGAATGTCAACTTAGAAAATCAGACACACTTCTCAGTGTTTTATGTTTCTTGAGGATCTTAGTCCTTCCAATTCTGACTGGGTTGGTTAAACTTGTACTTCATATTATCATATTTCCTTAGCTCTGTAAGACTGACAAGAGTTCTGAGTTTTTACTTTCTGCTTAGTCTCTATACCCTCAGCCACTTAGCAATAAACAATATCTCAAGGGGAAAATTTGTGGAAAGCAGGGCTCATCTTCTGTATTCCGTTTATTAGGATATTGTCCTAACAATTGCTGGCTGCCCTGGATACTCTCCAATGCCTCCAATCAGTAAGGTTTTTCGGTTTGTTTGTTTGTTTTCTGTTTTTAAATCTGCACTTTACATTTGTTCTTGGTGAAAAGTTAATTTGGTACAAGCTAGTGACTCATAATTTTTTTTTTATAAATTTATTTATTTTATTTTATTTTATTTTTGGCTGCATTGGGTCTTTGTTGCTGCACGCAGGCTTTTCTCTGGTTGAAGCGAGCGGGGGCTACTCTTCGTTGTGGTGCGCAGGCTTCTCATTGTGGTGGCTTCTCTTGTTGGGAGCATGGGCTCTAGGTGCGTGGGCTTCAGTAGTTGTGGCACACGGTCTCAGTAGTTGTGGCTCACGGACTCTAGAGTGCAGGCTCAGTAGTTGTGGCTCACGGGCTTAGTTGCTCCGTGGTATGTTGGATCTTCCCGGACCAGGGCTCAAACCCGTGTCTCCTGCATTGGCAAGCGGATTCTCAACCACTGCACCACCAAGGAAGCCCGTGACTCATAATTATATGGAGAATTTTAATTTTAGAAAAGTGTTATTGTTAGGAAATTGTGAAAGTTGATTGTCTATTATCAAATAGAAAACCAGTAATTTAATAATATTTTTTAAAGGTAATTTTGAGTCACAAAAAGATTCATTAAAGGAATATTATTTGGAAGAAATGCTCACATTAATAAATATGGATATATATACATATAATGGTTCTTTGCAGCTTACATATTATTTGGGATATTCTGTTCACGGTAAAATTACATCTTATTATTGAAAGTACATTTACTTGTTTTGTGAAAGGCAAAAGACAAAATACTGAACTCTTGGGATTTCCTCTCTTAACAACTGCCTTTGTGTTGAATGGAGTCCAGGCTGGGGTCATCCTTGTGCCATGTTCTTTGTTCACTTATGTTAATGATTATAAGTAATCATTCCTTAGATCATGTCCACATAGAACCCTTGTTATATAGTCTACATAATGGCAAGGAGAAGGTTCAGGAATACTCATAATATTTTTAATTTTTATATTAAATTTTAAAAGGACAACTTTATCACTTCCGTGAGAAAGAGGTTAGCATGCTCTTAAGATAGATTCTGTACTAAAAGCCATATATGATAATAAAATCACATTTTAAGCATTTTCTTTTCTAGTGTCTGATATACCAGTTCTTAATATAAATTTAACTCGCAAACATTTACTAAGTATCCCAATTCATATTTGTGAGACATTATGCTTACCTGTGTATTAGGCACTTTTTTCCCAAGAAGGGATATTTTCTTATGTTGCAACAATAAAGATCAGGATGAAATTCTGGGACCACAGGAAAACATCAGAAGACAAGAATAAAGTAAGAAGTAAAATAAAATCACCTTACTTTTCATAATTAGAAAAATCATTATCCTAATCCCTTAGTAAATCTTCCATTCCCTTCTCTTACATGTGTCAATATTGTTGCTATGGTACCCACCTCCAGTGCAGCCAGATAGCCACCAAACTAGCTACATGCATGCTAATGAAACACTTTGCTGACCACTCAGGCCACATTGTGGAAGAGACGGAGCATGTAGATTGTTATAGCAGGTCACAAGGCATTAAGTATTTGTTAGAGTAGGTCATTGAGAGGACATGACTGCTTGTTGAACCATAAACTGGACACAGGCAGTCAGAGTTTCCTTACCCCATCCCCTGTACTTGGAATGTCATTTGGCCCACTGTTCCCATACTTGGAGCCATTTCAGTGGTACAGCCTTGAGAGAGTAATGTGTTGTTGAGACCGTCTGGACTGGATAGTGACTGAACCCTATTAAGACTTCTAAATATTCTGTCCAGTGGGTGCAGAGATCTACTCATTTTGAAGCTGCCCAAACAAGCCTCATATGTAAGTTACCTACCAAAAACAAATTATAGTACTTATATATTGTACGTCTTTTTTTTTTTTTTTTTTTCCTAAGCACCTACAAATAAACTAAAAGGAAAGTGAGATTGCTCAGGTGTCTTCCCCCTTGTGCAGACTTCAGAAAGACTGAATTTCTAATTGTAGCCAATCATGTTACATATATATGTGATATATAAAGTAGTGTTTAAGAGTTCAGACTGAACTGGCTTTGAATTTAGGCACCTAAATGTAAATTTGGCATTTTACACTTAGCCTCTCTAAGCCTTAGTTTCTGATCCTGTAAAATGTTTTGCGGTTGCTGTGAGAATCATAAAGAATGTAACAAACCTACCACAATACCTCCACATGGTGAGTATATGGCGATTATTTTATCATAATTATTATTACACCTGATTTTATCAATAGGAATAAAAAATATTTATTTGGTTCAGTGGAAAAGTGACATATATTTATGGCAGGGCTTGAGCATCTAAATAGCTCTAGAGCTCCTATAAAGCTCTCAAACTCAGCACATTCAGCTGGTCTAGTATGAATAACCCACATTCATATCAAATAATCAGCATTTCTACTTATAATTCTCCACTTAAAAATTTTGTAAGAATTTATTAATACTTATGAATGCTTATAGGAGTTTTATTTTTATGTTTTATAAAAAATAGAATCATACTCCCATATTACACAGCTACCTGCTTTTTTCTGTTACCACAAACACCTTTCCAGTTCAATACATACTTGTTGTTACTATTGTCAACCACAACACCAACTACTCAATCACCAAAGCTAGAAAACTAAAAAATTATTATTTATTTGTCTCTTTGTCTCACTCCTACATTTGATTTGATCATCAGATTTTAACTCCTAAATATTTACCAGATTAAATTTTCTATGTCCTTATTATAACCACTTGATTTCACTCCCTCAGAAGTTGTTTTCATAACCATCGTATTATCTCCTTAACTGGACTCCTTCCATTTGGGAAAAACAGTCAACCATATTCTTACTAAATTGCATCTCTGACTTTATTACTTCTTTCCCTATGTGGTTTCAAATCCTCTCCTGAGAAGGTAAAGTCCAGGCCTTGCATAATGAAATTCCTATTTGTTTCTCTAACTTATATACAATATTTCCTATGTTAAACTTTATCCTCAAGCAAACTATGCTGTTTTTAAATTTTCCTACATGTACCCTTCCCTTCTATCTCTTCAGGTTATTCTCTATACATGGAATTCCCATTCCCTAAATTTATCATTGCTGAACTCAATTGTAGCATCATTCAGTTGAAGCAACACCATCAGTTCCCATACCAGCCCACTCGGTATAACCTAGGTGACATTCTTATGAGTCCTGTGACATCCTCTGTATAATTTTCACATTTTTCATGTCACATTAAAATGCAATTTTCTATTCATAGGTATAATTAAGAGTATTTGGAAGTCAAGAAAATTTTCTTATTTCCATTATATTGTATGTTTCTAGTACATGCATTAGTGGTAAGTGTATTTTAAATCAAAATTTTAAGTCAAAAATAAATTTCAGAGGTCAAATGAACATAAGCTGGTTACCTTTGAGGACTTAGGAGATGAAAAGAATGAGAGAGATTGAAAACGTTAATGTTTCTATTTTTTGATAGCTAGAGTATGATAGTTCCATAATCTGAGTTGAGGAATATAGAAGGAAGATCAAACCTTGGTAATAGTATGAAAAATTCAGTTTAATAAGAGATATCTACACTAAACTCAAATGGGGATGTGTAATAAGAAGTGAGATATAGAAACCAAAACATCAAAGAAAATAAAGAGAAAGATGGTCTAGAGATAGAGATGTAAGACTTTTCACTCTAAAGTTGAGATTAGAAGCCTCTTAGGAAGATTTTGTGGGAGGAAAAGAAGGCCTTCCACAATGCAATCCTATTTGTTTTTCCTGATAGGAACAGCATCATTTAAAGGATGTATAAGCAGTGAAGAAGTTTCAATAAGAACTCATTATAAACAACCCAAAAGTAGGAATTAAGTGACTCAATAAAAGTCACAAATCAATAGCCTAAAGTAGTCAGGACTCATAACACAAAAGAGGAAAGTGAGCTTCATGAAAAAACTTCTGGTAATATAGTGTCAACATATTTTGTTCTTAGTTCTGCATGTGACACTGTGTCTCAGTGTCAGGAAGATACAAAGGATTGGATTACTGAAAATAGAATATCTTATATTAAGGAGACAGCAACTCTTTAGCACTATTTGATGATTTCCACACAGAGACTTAGAATCTTTCTTGCCCAATATTCCCTCTTTTCAAGAGAAGCTGGAAATCATTTTGTTTCCTATTTTAACATATTAAACAGTGCATGAAACAAACAAAGGACATTTCCAGATTCAGTTCAGGCTGATGATCACCATTTTGGAAACTCTGTAATACTTGGATAAAGTCTATGTTTAAGTGAGTATAGAAATATCTGATTTAAATAAATGAAGTTCCAAATATAGGCAATGATTTTCTTAATACATGTGCAAAACACTGAAATTTATGTAACAGCAATATAGCTGCAAGATGGTCAGATTAGGTTTCAGAAAACATATTCTTTCATCCTGATTATATTACTTAGTAAATATATGGGACCATCATTTACTCATCACTCTTTGATAAGAATCAAACGAGAAAAGGAAAATGCTTGGGAAGTCATAAAATACTTTAAAAATTCATAGCATAATAATTAAATTGTATTAATAATAATGATTACTTTTTAATCAGTAACTTCAGTGTGGTTCTTTGTGATTTATGTCATATATATATATATATATATATATATATATATATATATATATATATATATATATACACATATATAGTATATGCAGGATATACAGAAGTATACTATAAAAATTCACCTCCTCCTCTCCCCACCACATATAAACAGCAGCCCAACATAATGCTTCTCACTCCACCTCACCACCTTATGAAGACAGACCACATGTGAGGAAGAGTTACTTTGCTCCAAACTTATTGCAAACTTATTTTAAAAGGGTATTTCTATGTATTATTTTTAGCTTAATTGTTAGTGCATAAGACACTGCATGTATTAATCATCTGAAATGAAAACTCCCTCAAAACAAGTGTAAACAATTTCATAACCATGACATGTAATTTATATTAAATTCTCTTCAAGATATAGTAATATATATTAATACACTTAATTCTGAATAAGTCACATATTCCATTAATCAGTTAGAGAAATGAAGATGACCACATTTGATAATTTCTAGTAGAAGGATGAAACATTCTTTGAACTATAGTTAGTCACCTACCAACCAAAATCCCCATACCATAAAATAATGCTTTCTGTATGACCTCAATGTCATGTTAGTAAGCTAGAAATAGTTGAGAAGTGTTCTCAAGCTTCCAAAGAATTAAAAAAAAAAAAAAAAAAAAAAAAAACTTCAAAGAGAAAATGTAATCATCTGAAAAAGTGTGATAAAGTATGCTCATTGGAATTGAAATGATCCTGGGTTTAAAAGTTTAAGAAAGTAAATTAAAATGCCAAGCACAACGGATAACTTTAGCAATAAAGAATATGTTTCACTCTCACATTGTAAAAGGAAAAGAGTTCAGTCCAATTAAATATTCATGAAACAAAAGATCAAGGTTTTAAGTCTTAGATCAAGTTCAAGACTGAGCATGAACTAATGATCCGATAGTTTATATGAATATTAAACACTTATTAGAGGAATTACTCAGAACCACTCTTTGGAATGGATTCTATTTTACTTTGAGAGTTAATTTTACCAATTCCGGGTAAGAAACTGATTGACACTTAACATAATTATATCCAAGACAATATATATTTTGGATTAGTCAATTGATGCGTTGCCCTAAGTTTCAGTAGTGATAGATGCACTGAGTAATTGTTTTTATTATATTGTGGTTATAGTTCTTCCTCCTCAAATCTTTTACTTTCTCTTACATATGAAAATTAAATGAGTTGATAAGCAAAGATACATATGCAAATTTGGTTATTATACTTTGCCCCCAAACTTGCCGCAAACTTAGTTTAAAGGTGTATTTCTAGGTGTTAATTTTAGCCTTAGTTGTTAGCGAGGAAGACACTGCATGTATTAATCATTTGAAATGAAAACTCTCTCCTGAAACCTCCCTAGAAACAGGTGTAAGAAATTTCATTTCAAAAGATTGATGGAATAGAAATACACCTGAAGAAGCTTTGACCAATTTGACATCCTCCTCTTAAAGATCCAAGAAAAAGTGAGGTTAATCCAACCACAGGCAGAATGCCTCCTCTGAGTGTGTATAAACCGGTGAAATGTGCAGGAGGTCTGAAAAGCAGCTGAGACGTCCCACGAAAATAATCATCCGCTCTTCACGCCGAGAGGCAGCAAGAGCTTCAGGTAAGATAAAGTTCCAGACATTAAATCCATTCTCAGCGCAGCCGGCCTGCGGCCATACTTCCCCCGAGAAGGCACCTTGTCCATCACTACAATCAGTTCAACCAAACTGTTTTATCTGTTTATTTATTTTCAAGTTGTCAACGAGGTTTTAGAAAGCAAAGGCAGACAAAGCTTCTTCTAAAAAGCCTAAGTGATCTGTTATTCCTTTTGAGCAAAATAACCTGCAGACATTTTTGCAAAACTACTAGTAAAAAAAACTGTGAGTACCAGTATGTTGGCTGAACCAAAGTAAAGCACGTCCCACTACGTGCTAGTGTAAGTACCAGTGCAGGATGGTGAAATATGAAATTTAGAAGGGGGAAAACAAAAACTAACGGGGGTGGAAAACCTAGATAGAGTATACTAACTTATTATTACACGAACTCATTCTAATTTGTCCAGACTCGTGTTTGTCTTGATATCAGGAACTTTTACATAATAACAAAATGGTATTTGAAATTAGACTGTGCACTATCACTAAAACACCCAAAGAAAGAAGTCACTGGGATAAGAATTCATATATCCTCCTCAAAGGTATCGTGTATCCTATTTTATTTTAACATCTGCATTAGTTTCTGTATTATACTATGAGCATCTAGAGTGCATGGGTGTTGATTGCTCTTTTCTGTGCACACGGGATTTCACAGTCATTGTTGTAGAGGGTATTCAATGAATACTTATTGAATGTTTTAATGAATAAAATTTGAGATCAAACGGTCTTAACTTTGAGTCAATAGAGAGTATTTGACAGATCAATTAACCTCTAAATTTGTAAACAAAGTGCTTGTGTTCATGTACAAAAGTCCATTTTATTTCTGTGGAGAAAATCCATATATTTCATCATATTTCCAAAGGGCATCAGGACTTCCTCTCATAAATTATTGTTTCTTTTCTTTAAAAAATATATTAAGACGATCTTTTGAGGCAGTGTGGTATAAAAGAAAGGTCAAGTTCTTTCCAAAACCCTTCAAAATACCTCATAGTTCACAGTGATTTGTAAGAAACATTTCTGTTAAGTTAAAAAAGAAGACAAGGATGTTGATTAGGATCATTTGTTTTCAACATTGTAATGAGATTTTATTCAATGCAGTAATAAAAAAATTAAACAGTAAATAAAGGTGTAAATGTTGAAAAGAATCATAAAGAAGAGTGTTATTATGTATACATGATTTGATCATTTATATAACAAACACGGGATAATGTGTAGTCAGTAATTAGTATAAAAGAGTTCAACAAAATTGCCAGATAACAAGATCAATAATTTAAAACAATTGGAGTTTCAATAAATTAGGGGAAAAAAAGTAAAGAACACATAATTTAGAAGATTTATTTACTAAGAAGCTTAAATTATAAGAACCTTGGAATATATCTAGCATTGAATGTACATTTTATAAAAATGCAAAACTGCATTAAAGGACAAAAATATTAAATAAGTAGAAATTTTATAAAATAAGTTGTAAATAAGTGGGAAGATAGAATGTTCATATAGTTTCCTTTAACAAGACACAAAAGCACAAACTCTAAAAGAAAATAATAATAAAACTGATCATATTGAAATTAATTATTCATTTAACAAATTACCCCATAAAAGACAGTCTACTCAGAAGAAACAGATATTTTCAGAGTATATAACTGGTAGAGATATGGTATCTAGAATATGTTTAAAATGTTTACAAATCAAAAATAATTTTTAAAAATTTGAACTCAATATATGGTAGTATTGGGAACAGGCATAGAAATCAGAGAAGAAATAGTTATTATCACCATCAACGTCACCATTACTATGGTTATTTAACTTGGGCTGGATGAAAACAATCTTCTCTTCTAGTTCATTCATTTTCCAGATCGAGTTGTAATAGTCCTGAGAGGTCCCACCCAAAATCTCAAAGACTGCCAAAAGTAAAGTCCTTTTTTAAAATCCCAAATCCATATCTCAATCTGTTATCAGAATACGTAATCCACTGACCACAATTTTTTATATAAATAAATGCTTTTCTATGCAGCACAATAGTTAAGGTTCAACCACATAGTTAGTAAAGGGAAAAAATACTCATAACAAATTGAAAGGGAAGTCAGTCTAAAAAGAGTTAGCTCAGCATAAGAGTAGCAGAGTAAGCCATGGCCAGTCATTACAGCAATAGTAAAGCAAAATACTAACTAAAACAATCCATGACATTTTTTAAAATCACACCTTATCAGTTAATTTTGTGGTTGATATCCATAAATAACAGTGAATTAAAAATTAAGTAGGTATTTTAATCATATTCTCTAACAATAAGATTAATGATGTATGTTACATTATAAATGTTAATGTTGTATGTTTACATTATTAAATATCTGAAGATATTTGGAAGTTTTAAAGTATAAACATTATATAGAAAGCCTTTGTGAGGGTGGTGAGGTGAGGGGGAAGTGGATGAAGGTAGTCAAAAGTACAAACAGTTATAAGATAAATAAATACTACAGATGTCATGTACATGATAAATATATTTAGCACTGCTGTATGTTCTATATGACAGTTGTTAAGAGAGGAAATCCCAAGAGTTCTCATCACAATATGTTTTTCTTTTTCTTTTATTTTTTATCTCTATGAGATGATGGATGTTCATTTAACTTATTGGGATAATAATTTCATGATGTTGTAAGTCAAATCATTATGCTGTACACCTTAAACATATACAGTGCAGTATGCCAATTATTTCTCAACAAAACTGGAAGAAAAAACATTTTTAATAAATAAATAAATAAATATTATATGGAAAGAATGCATTTTCATTTAGAAGTCATGATGCCAAAATAGTTTACAAGGTATTGGTTCTGTCAGTTAAGGGCTTTTTCAGGACGTCATAATGTCTGTAAAGTAACAATTGTTACATATTTCTCATAACCTGAATATTTTATCTTCGTTATGTCTGGTAATGATTTTTGCTTTTAATGTATTTTGTGTCATATTAACATAGTCATGCCAGATGGGATTGTTATTTTTCACCTTTTTGCTTTCAGTTCTCTGATTTCTAAGATTTTGGATGTGATCATTTAAATAGTATATAATTGGAATTTGGGGGGTTTTGCAGCCTTTTTCTTTTTAACTTTCATTTGGAACATTTATTTCATTCACATTTAATTTACTTACAGATATATATATAGTTCTATATTTACCATCTTATTTCACACTTTCAATTTAATTCTTTTGTTGTTGTTGTTTTTTTGCTTTTCTCCATTATTGCCTTTTGGTTGTTGTTCTTTTAATTTATTTGAGTATTTCTTCTCATATTCTATTCTTTTTTCCTTTACTCTATTGGACTGTATACCCTCTATTCTATTCTTTTAAGTTTAGTCTAGAAATTGCAACACACATATATAATTTCTCAATATTGAAAATTGATCAATACACTTATTCTCCTCTTTGATCGTACAAGGACTTCAACTAATACTTTTCCTCACTTACACATTGTTGTTTGCTTTAATTCTATTTCATACCTTTTAACCTCACAAAATATTATTTGTTTTTAAAAGATTAAAGATCATTTATATTTACTACATATTTACCACTTATTTTATTATTCATTCCTTCTCGCAATCTCCAGTGATTCCCCTGGAATCTCTTCTGCCTGAAATACAACTTTCAGATTTGCCTTTAATGAGGATCTGTTGGTGGGAACATTTTTTCTGATTTTGGTTCTTCTAAGATGTCATTTCTTTACCCTAATTCTAGACATTTATTTTCACTTAGTATAGAATCCTAGGCACTTATATTCTTTTCTTTTAGTGAAGATATCACTGTTCTTTGGCTTCCACTGTTGCTACTGCTGGTACCAAGAAGCTGTCAGATTAATTGCTCCTCCTAGAATCTGTGTATTAGTGTATTTTTATTTCCAGAAATATTCCAAACATTATTTATTCCAATATTATTTATCTTCTGCTTTTATCTTTCCTATCCTTCTAGATCTCCAGTTAGACCTATGCTGGACTTTCTTATGTTACTACTCCATGGCTTTTTATCTCTATGATTTCCTTCTCTTATTACCTCTGTTTTACATTCTGGATAATTTTCTTCTTTTCAATCTAGTAGTTAACTAATTTTCCTATGGCTTCATCTAATTACATGTGAAATACATCCATTAAGCCATTCAATTTTATTTCCAATTATTTTATCATTTATTCCTTAGATATCCTTTTTGTTTTTGCAAATCTGTTTGGTCCATTTTAGTAGTTTCCTGCACCTTAAAGATCTTTCCAAACTTGTCTTATTTTAAGCATGTTAAGTATTATAATTTAATAATACATGACAGATGGCTCTGATATTTGAGGTCTTTGCAGGTCATTTCCTCTTTCTAGTGTTTTGTTTTATTTTGTTTTTTAATTCTTGCTCATGGTCAGCTATTCTTTTTCCTTGGCCAGTTATTTCTGGGAATTCTTTGAGGGTTAGAATCAGTGGGCCTCCTTCCAGACAGAACTGACATTGGCTTCTGCAATGCACCTTGGGACACTCCCACTTTAAATGAAACTCACATCCCAAGGTATTTTGGGCAGCCTGGATGATGTGATTTGTCCTGTAAGTCATCATTGGCAATCTTGTGGTTATAATGTCTCACAAGATTGTGTCCCTTACTCTGTTCAGTGAAAAGGCAACTTTTCTTGTAGCACTTGGAAGTGTTGAAAGGATGTTGGTTTCCTCCTGGTTCACACATACCAAGAAGTTATAGTTCTTCCAGCTCTACTCTTGGTACCAAAGAATTCTTTCCTCCAGCAGACCTAAACCAGCTTTTCCTCCTCACTCTTTTCTCCTTTCCTGATTATAGACTAGAAATTTAAACTCAGATTCTCCAAGTTTGGCAAAAGCCAGTGGGGTAAAAATAATTCCTTTGCTTAGCACAATATTCTGGGTTCCCACTTTCATTAATATTTTGCCTGATAATGCTTTGGTAGCCTGTAAACTTCTCAATATTTTTAACATGATTGAAAGATATATAGATATTCATAATTTTAAACCTTTCAGCAGAAAGTTGTCAAGTCCCTAAATAACGCCAATGACTACGGTTGCTAGGTCAGCTTGCCACAGTTCCATAGAATGGATTTGGAAGGGCACAACAAGACCAAATGGATTTAGACAGTTTATTACTTGTGCCATAGCCAGCAACACTAACTTCATGTCCACACTGGCTACCCTTGCCCTCCTCCCAAGTCCCGTGGGGTAATATAAAGGCAGGCCAACATGAACACCACATACATAAGGGTTAGGGTTTTGTCATAGCTAAGGAACCTCAAAATTAGGAAGCCCTTAATCTTTAAAAATTTTTTAAAACTGCCCAACCTTTGCCCACAGAGAATCATTACCTTTAAATTTGTGGTCAGAAAAAAAAAAAAAAAATCTGCCTCTGACCTAGAGAAAGACATGTCTCTATCTTCCAAAGATGTCTGCATTTCAAACATAATTGACAAAACCTGTCAGTCCCCTTAGTTCAGAAGACATGCAGATAAAACAGAATTATCTCAGATAAGAAGATAAGTCCCAATTCCAGCTAGTCATATTGATGACAATAGAAAGAATCTTTCTAAAATGTAACATTGGCTATATACAAAAGAAATTATGTAAAAATATATTTTAAGACAAAATAAAATAAGAAGCACTCAAGTATCCCCTTTCAGCCCACAGTTTTGAAGGAAAAAAAAAAAAATCGATGGAAAATAGCAACCTCTTTGATTTCAGCAAGAATCATTTCAGTGGTTCATAAAGTTAAAAATCATTTATCGAGTCCCTGCAATGTGCTAGATTTTGGTGATAAAACAATTAGAAAAGGACACATTATCAAATTATCAAATAAAATAAATATAAATTAGCACTTAATTACAACAGGTTCTTTGAACCAGCTTTTGAGAAGAAGTCATTTATTTTCTACTTAGCCTACAGCTCTCAACAGAAACATCACTTCTCCAGAGCAGTCTTGCTTGATAACCTCATCATCATCCCAGTCTAGGTCAGGTTCTATTTATTTTTTTTAATGTGATTTCAAAGAACCATGTTCCTTCCTTTTGTTGTAATTAAGTGCTCATTTATAGTTACTTTAATTTTAATACTTGTTTTCACGTGTGTAAAATAGAGATAATGGTATATCTATTTCCCTAATAAAGTTGTTATATGGATTAAATGAGTCAATATTTGTACAGGGTTCAGAGCAGTACTGGACATACAATAAGAACTGTATAAGTTTATTTATATATAAGTTCATAATTCTATATATCAACCAATATATAAATCAAAAAAATGGCTCCAAATTCTTTATTTATTTTTCTGGAAATATACAATTTATCACAACATTTTAAAATGCAAGTTTCACACTGGGAATTATGACTATTCTATTAACATATGCTCACTTTTTGGAAGTTAATATTTTGATAAGTTAGAACATTGTCCCATGACACTTTGGTCCTGGGCTCTTCTCACTCAGTAATCTTTCCATTTTTTCTCTCTGAGTCTTTCTCACACATGCTGTAAGATCTACTTGCATATCCTCTTCAGAACAATGGGATAATATCCACACTTAAGATCTACTCTGCAAGGCTGAATCTTATTTTATTTATTCTAATTAAATTAATAATTTCATAATAAAAAGAATCAGTACATTGTGATGATTTAATGGATAAAATAACTTATGTATGGTTTACATTTTAGAAACAAACTGAAGTAATAATCCAATACCAAAGACAAGTGCCATGCAGTATCTAAAAGGAAAAAATACAAATACCACAAAGTTTGAAAAATCTTTAGGCATGCCTTGAGAGCAAATCTTGTGGATGTATATGTGTGTGTTCCAAAACAAACAGATGTTCTTTGAGAATTGTACTTTTCTTTTATTTTTATGTTTCTTTAAAAAAAATCTACTTTGGACTTCCCTGGTGGCACAGGAGTTAAGAAACCGCTTGCCAATGCAGGGAACACAGGTTCAGTCCCTGGGCCGGGAAGATCCCATGTGCCGTGGAGCAACTAAGCCTATGTGCCACAACTACTGAGCCTGCTCTCTAGAACCCACGAGCCACAACTACTGAAGCCCGCACCCCTAGAGCCCATGCTCCACGACATGAGAAGGCACTGCAATGAGAAGCCCGTGCACTGCAGCGAAGAGTAGCCCCCGCTCGCTGCAACTGGAGAAAACCCGTGCGCAGCAACGAAGACTCAACACAGAAAAAAAAAACCAAAAAACCTACATTGCTAACTCAAGCAAGTTAAGCCACAAAATCTTAAAAATATATAGTTCAAATCATTTAAAGATTTTTGTACAGAGAAAAATACTAGAAGGTTTTTCATTATTATATGTACTCAAAAATAATTCACAGCAATAATTAAAAACGTTTGTGTATTTTTTAAATGTTCTAAACTTTTAATCATTACCTGTTTTAACACTTATGAGGTATATGTGACTGATATCTGTATGATTTGGAAATACTGATTTGGGGTCTCTGTAGAGACCATTTGAGTCTAAAAGAATAAGACAATCATTTAAGCTGCTGTACTGGAGTGATGGCTGTGTCCAAGATTTTCCTCTTTCTCTACCCAATAAAAATCTGGGTGCATTATATAATTTTTAGTGTCCTAAGGGCCATGACATGTCATGAATCAGTGGAGTTGCTTGACAGATCTTATGAATATCTCCCTGCAACTGTTCTCCCGGCTGAATTTTCTCCTTTATATTCTAAAGAGGAACAGAGGACCAGGGAGCAGCTGTGCTACGCATTCATTCTTGTTAACCTAATGCCAAAACAAGTAGGCAGTTAAATTAATAGCTATGCGGAGGAATGAAGTGTGAATGGAAGAATCCATCTCTGTCTCATAATTTAATGTCATATAGAAAGGACATCCTGATGTTTGCCTCACCTTATCACACTTCAACCAGATTTTTATTTATATTCACATTTGTACTTTGCTATGTACTTGTAAGGGTCAGAGTGGCTTTCAAAAATACACGTAGCACACAATACCAAGTGAATTTAAAATAGTTTAAAATTTGAGGCAAAGGAATATATGGTGTTGAAGTAGGATGGGAAAAGAGTTTACTATGACATTTCAAAGAGAAGACTGTATTATATATTAAACAATACCAACAACTTAAGTCCAAAAATGACCTTCACAGAGAAATTTCTTTTAATATCTCTCAGTATAAGATAATGACAACAAACAATTCAATATCAGGCAATTAGTTGGGAAACCAATGTGATCCAGATACACACAAATCTCTCTGGCTCTCTACAGGTACTTAGAATGTCTAGAGAAGTGGGTGGATCAGCTATACTTAAGCAAATAAAGTTGTTTTCAAAGTGATTTTTGTAGCTATTGAGCAGCTCTCAGGTCAAGATTTTACTCCCTGGTAAGTATCTGAAATACAACTACACTTCCTATTATGTACACTGCCATGTACATTAAGGATCTGAGAGGATAGATAGTTTCTTGGGGAAGTGAGAGGCCTTAACAAGTGTATCCTTCTTCCAGAGTACCCTCAGGAAGTGGTTGTAAGACAGAATTTATTTATTTATTTATGTATTTACTTACTTACTTACTTACTTATACAGAATTTATGTATTTGACTTTATTATTCTAGGAATTAGAGTATATTATCTTGAACTTTGTGCTTATAAAAATTAGACATCCATGTCTATAATTTATACAGATAAATGGGATTAACAAATAATGTAAGAATAAACTGTTAAGATTAACATTTTCAGGATGGTGTCATGCTTGGGTGAATTTCCAAATATAGAAACTATAAATGGAGATACCTAATGACTTAGGCTATATTTTATTATTAAACATATATTAAGAACATCAATAAAGAATGAACTCTAGGGCTTCCCTGGTGGCGCAGTGGTTGAGAGTCTGCCTGCCAATGCAGGGGACACGGGTTCGAGCCCTGGTCTGGGAGGATCCCACATGCCGCAGAGCAACTAGGCCCGTGAGCCACAACTGCTGAGCCTGCGCGTCTGGAGCCTGTGCTCCGCGACAAGAGAGGCCGTGACAGTGAGAGGCCCGCGCACCGCGATGAAGAGTGGCCCCCGCTTGCCGCAACTAGAGAAAGCCCTCGCACAGAAACGAAGACCCAACACAGCCAAAAATAAATGGATAAATAAATAAATAATAAAAATAAGGAATTCCTTTAAAAAAAAAAAAAAAAAAGAATGAACTCTATAATGCACTGAATTAGGGAAATATTCATTGCCTCAACAATTCTAGTTCTAGGAATATATCCTTCATATAGACATGCAAGTTGTAGCTATTACCGTGAAGTGCTCAGTAACAAACCATTCTGAAATTCAATCACTTGAAACAATAATTTACCCTCATCTGACTGTTGGTCTAGGCTGAGCTCATCTGGGCAGCTCTACTGATTGAGACTAGGCTTTCTCATGCATCTGAGGGTCTTTTTGTCTCATCTCGGCTGCATTTAGCTAGAGAGGTTTGGCTCTGCTGGGCATATTCCTCTCAGGCTGATAGCAGAAGCTCCAGAGAGCAAGCAGGAACATACAAGGCTTCTTAACGTCTGGGCTGAGAATCAGCACTCAGTCGCTTCTGCCCATTCTGTAGGCCAAAGCAAGTCATATGGCCGAATCTAAAATCAAAAAGGAGAAAATATGTTGACCCCATGAAGATTAGAGGAAGAGAGTAAATAAACATACACACAATAAGCTAATCAAATACAATGAAATATGCAAACACATTGAAGCAGTTTCTGTTAACAAACTCTTGAGATGTCCATCAATAGTGAATACATTTTACCAGCAGAACACAGAGGTGGGGATTCATGATGACCATGTACCTCAAGGGGTGACACATGGCCACATAGAGGTCATAGGCCATAACAGCAAGGAGAAAATTTTCCAAGCAGGCAAAGACAGGACAAAGCAGATCTGGGTGAGGGAGCTTGCATAAGTGATGCTCTGATTCTGTGCTGGGATGTTTCCAGCATCTTTGGGATTGTGGTTGTGCTTAAACAGATGTCATTAAAGGACAGATTGGAGTAAAAGAAATACATGGGTTTGCAGAGATGGGAGTCAGAGCTGACAGCCAGGATGACAAGCAGGTTTCCAGGAACCGTGATCAGGTATATGGACAGGAACAGGATGAAGAGGAGAGCCTGGCATTCTGGATCCTCTGTCAGCCCCATGAGAAGGCAATCTGAAACATTTGTTTGTTTTCTCGATTCCATGTTACTGATGAATCTGATATAAAATATTGGGTCACAAAACAATAAAATGTATAATCCCTGGGAAAAAGTAGTGAGTAAATGCTATAAAACGGAGTGTTTTCATATAATGGGCAAACTATATAGCCACTTAAAATGTGTTATTTCTGTAGGTTCTGATAACAAACACATTACAAACATATCTTAAATAGAAGTAAAGAAAAGTGTGAACAGTGTTGTGAAATATGGGTTACACATATTTCAACCTACTTATATCTTGTACCTGGGGAGGGATTTTGGTGGGGAGCATGCTTAGAAAAGAAAGAAGTCATGTAGTCCAGTCTGTTCTCCTTGTAAGTATGTTAAATGTTTTTTGCTAGGAGTAGATTCCTTTTCTTCAGTATACTTTTAGCAGAATGTTTCAAAGATTGCTATGATAACCAAACCTGCAATCTATAAATTGCATGGCTCCCTGGAAAGTGTCACAAAAGCAGTATAACTTTATAAGCATGTATTAGTCTTCTAGGACTGCTATAACAAAACACTAGACTGGGTGCCTGAAACAACAGAAATTTATTTTCTCACAGTTTTGAAGGCTAAAATCCATGATCATGGTGCCAGAAAATTCAGTTTCCCCTTCAGAGGTCTCCTCCTGGCTTGTAGTTGGCTGCGTTCCTGCTGGGTCTTCACATGATCTTTCCCCATCCAAAGATAGAGAGTTCTCTGGTGTCTCTCTTCTTATAGAGATACTAATCCTATTGGATCAGGGTCACACCATTACAACCTTAATTACTTCTGAGAGGCCTCATCTCCAAATATAACCACACTGGGAGTTAGGGTTTCAAACATATAATTTGGAAAG
The DNA here is from genome assembly GCF_028021215.1 of Eschrichtius robustus. Classification (NCBI taxonomy): domain Eukaryota; kingdom Metazoa; phylum Chordata; class Mammalia; order Artiodactyla; family Eschrichtiidae; genus Eschrichtius; species Eschrichtius robustus. Next base: position 25,875,064 of record NC_090840.1, on the reverse strand, counting down.
AACATTCCGTTCATAACAGAGCACAAATTAAGATCTTTCCTGGAGTAAAATGTTCTATCTCTCTGTGTATCTCTATCTGTTAACCTGAGTTAGCAAGCATTCAATGAAGGAACAAAGGCTGGAATCATACTGGGAGATTTGAACATCTTGTTTCACCTGTGTCTCTTGACTATTGAGTAATCATTAATAAAATGTACCCTGAATAAGATCTTTGCTTTTTGTACATTTGACGTAACAATCTGATCGTTTGTGTCATCACCAGTGTGTATGGTGTTTTAGCAATTATGGAGAATTTTTAAACAAATAAGTAAATTGAATGATGAATAAGAACATAAATTACTTATCATATTTAGTCAGCTATTTAAAGATACTCAAACATAGTAATGGGCGAATGGTAACATCAAAATTCAACTTTTCATAGAATGCTTGTTAAAAGTCCTATAAAAATTAATCTTCTTAATCTTAAATGAACAAAATTCAATTTTCAGCTTAAAATATAGTGTATAAAACATAGAAAATTTTAAAAGAAACAAAAATTAGAATAGACATGGTGAGAAAAAATAACAAAAACTAGACTAAGTGAGAAAGAAGGAATCATAATGGTAATAATAATCTTTGTTTATAATTAGACTGTGCAATGAATAGCATGATGTAAGCCAAAAAGGAAAGAAAAGAAAAGAAAAAGTCTGAATTGTGCTTGTTAAATTTGTTGTCACTATATATATTGGTGACTATATTGGCAAGTGCTAGTATCATAACCAAATGTTAATTAATAAATCATAATACTCACTGTGCGATGCATTTCTTGACACATACTAATTTCCAAGAAAATACAGAAAATATAAAATATTCTCTAATCTGTAAGCTGAAAGGAACTTTCTAATTGAAAGTTCTGCTATATGTTCCATAATGTGGAGGTCTCCAAAAATCTCTGTTATGTAAGATAGAGTGATGTAAAGTTCTCGTTGATGAAAAATTCTCACCTTTTCCATAGGTGGTGTTTATATATATCAGCAGATCAAACTGAGTATAGAAGATTCTCTTTTAAACTGTCAAATAGAGTAAACCCTTCCCCTTGTTTCTGATAATTTAAACATATGACCCTTGCGCAAAGCAACAATAAAGTTGTTTTTATTTTTTTCCTAAATGTTAAATATTCACTGGAGAATTCAGTCCTGGGGTATTTGTAAACCAGCCCTATAAAGTCTTACTGGATCATACATTAATTATTGCATACATTAATTATTATTTTTTGTCATTATACTCTAATTTCTATATTAAAAAATAAATAAATAAGTAAATAAAGCATTTTCTTCAGTCCCTTAGAGAATCTTCATTTTTTTGAAATATTTTCTCAAAGCTTCATTCACTGTAACACAACGTACCTAATATGAAGCCCATTTTATGAACTGCTTAGTTGAGAGTTCTCTTCACCCATGTTTCTCCCATCCACATCCTTTGTTAGAATATAAGTTCTTTTGAGTCAATAGATAAATCAACCAAAACCATAACTTTTGCCTACTTTCCCCAAAGTAACGAATTGTGCAATTGATTATCTCACTTTATAGGCCTATAATTTATAGGCCTGTAATCTAGAGTCAACCTTTTTTTTTTTTTAATTAAAGTTGGGTTGTATAAGTGCTACTTGGATTTTTTTTTTTTTTTAAGTGAGAGCAAAATCAAAGTATAAACATAGTTTTGCTTTTTTTACATTTGGGTACAAAATACAATTTGCTCTGATACACATGGAGACCATTTGGCTTAAGGGATGCAATTCAGAAATGCAACTCTGCAACTCTGCTCTGTGATTATCGGTGGTAGCAAGAAAAGGGGCTGTTGGGGAAGGTTTTTAGTCCATAACCAGTCACTACTTCCTAACCCTCCAAAATGAACCTATGACTTATCAAAGCAAATGAATTTATATGAAAAGACACCTTTAAATCACACTAAATAATTATACAACCAAATTTAAAGAGTATTTTCTATTCCCAGATAGTATCAAGAAGAAACTCCAGTCTCAGCCCTAAGCACACCCCGGGAAATTTTGAAGACACCATTGAAGAGTGGCTCCATAAGTCTTTCTTGCCATAACGTTGGGGAACTAAAGTAATCTCAGCCCCTTTGCCTCTGACTTGAGAACAGTGATACCCAGTTTCCTGGCATAACTGTTACTTTCCTTGAACCCCTACTTTCTGGATCTAAAATTACCAAGTAGCATCTTCTCGGCTGATAATCTTCAATTACAGAAGGCAATAAAGTGAGTTTTTCTAAGTAAAAATTTTTGCTAATTCATTGAAATTATAATTCCAGCTTTTTAAAAATATAAATTGGATGATTATATGAAAAATTTTCAATGAAGGAGGAGCTTACATTTTAATACAAGCTTGTGGAATCTGGGTACTACTGCCACTGAAGCACTTCATTCTGAAATTCCTTCTGAAGTAGGGAAAGTTCTAGAAAGCACACAACACAAAACACTTTTTCTTACTTTGCAGGTTTTTAAAAAATATTTTTATATCTTTTTGATGTTTTGCATGAAGGTTATTGGTTGTGACTTCTCAGTGAAAGAAAATATTTAAGCTAAGTGTTTGGGAATACCTTCTCTCTTGATTTTGATGTCTCTATATCACCCAGTCTGCATAATGAAGAAATTATAGCCACAGAACAGGGTGAGAAAAAAGCAGCAGGAATCAGGAGGAATAGAGCAATATAAATGTAGTAAAAACACACAATGCTTTGAAGAAGTGCTTTGGATTTGTGGAAGAGAAATATTAATTTATATAGTGGATTTCAATTCATTTATTATATCATATTTTAAGAAGAGATACTATTCAGTTTAGTGATTTCATTTAGCTTTACCTATTTTCCAAAATTCTAATAAAATATCAAAACAAAGAAAAAGTAACATGTATCAGCATTACATCTATACTTAGACAAATATTTATCCATATATTCCTAATTAACACAGTTTGTTTTTAACTAATGATATGTGAACATCAATAAGTATATATTTAACATTTTCTAAAATTTCCTTTTACAAATATCTATATATAATATAATAGATACATATCTTATACACTCAAGATATATATTATATTTCTGAAAGGGGAAAATTGAGAAAGGAATTATTACAACTGAAAGAAACATGAGGGGAAAAGAAAATCTTTAAAGAACCATTTACAGGCTTAAGAATATACTAAATCAAAAGCGTTATGACTCTGACAAAGCAATACTCAAATTCCAGTTGAAATAAACCACTTAAAACCATATAATTTTTGCTACACCCAGAGAAAGGAAAAATCTAGTAGCATCACCAATTGATTTTTTTTACAGTTTTTGCCTGTAGCGTTTGAGAAAACTTCATCAAAATCATTTTTCTGAGTTTATTATTTCAACAAGAAGGAATGCTTCCACAAGGCTTTGTTATTAAAGAATGTGCTTATAGTATGATAATTTATGTCTAGTTCATTAAGCAGGTGTTCTGGGCAAGATAATATAGGGGAAATGGTAAATATGACACACTATTTTCCATTAACCCCTCTGGCACTGACAGTCTGAAGCTCTCCTTCTGAAGACTAATCCATTTTGCTTAATGCTTAGGATTTTCAGATCCTAGCTCTGGGTAAGAGAAAGGTTTTATGTTTGAAGTACAAGAAAAGTATGTGACAATTTTGAGCACCTAGTGAAAATCAGTTGATTAAAGCCAAAAGCATCAAAAGTAGAAAGGCTTTGTACGGTCAGTATACACCAAACCAGAATGCTTGGTACACTGTCATTGGAGCAGATGCTGTAAATTCCTTTTCATCAAATTAAAGGAGAGATTTTTTTGTTTTTCAGTATGACTGCTATTGTCACATTTTAAAAGGCTCCCTAACACCCACTTACATTTATTTCAAAGCTTGTTATTTAGGAAGGGTGGGATTTAAAAAAAAAAAAAGAAAGTTAATGAATATGATTATTCACAGTATCTAAACAAAGGGTCACAGGATCACAAACTGCCTCTCCTTGTGGTCAAATTTAGTTCATAAGCATGCTTTAGCATTTTGGATTTAAATGGATTTGCACATTATACATGAGCTCCAGTTTGCCACAATTCCCATCAATCCTGCTATAATGATTCCTAATCTGCTTTACTCATTTATTTGATTTGCTTAATCCCCACAGACATTTGAATTTCATCTAAACAGTTACCTCCCCTTGTCAGGGACCACTAATTTTCTCCTTTGGTTTTATTTTTTACTAGGATTCAACATTGCAGAATTTTTTTTTCTTTCTTTTTTAACTTTATTTATTTTGGCTGCGTTGGGTCCTTGTGCGGGCCCTCTTCAGCTGTGGTGAGCGGGAGCCACTCTTTGCCGTGGTGCTTGGGCTTCTCACCATGGTGGCTTCTCTTGTTGCTGAGTACAGGCTCTAGGCATGCGGGCTTCAGTAGTTGTGGCTCATGGGTTCCAGAGCGCAGGCTCAGCAGCTGTGGCACACGGGCCTAGTTGCTCCACGGCATGTGGGATCCTCCTGGACCAGGGCCTGAACCTGTATCCCCTGCATTGGCAGGCGGATTCCTAACCATTGCACCACCAGGGAAGCCCAACATTGCAGAATTTAATATTGTTCCTGGTTAGGAGCACTCTGGTCTCAGATAACCTAGATTCAAATCTTGTTACTTAACTTCTCAAAACCTCACATTTTGCATCTGCAAAATGGCAATCGTAACAATATCTACCTACAATACCTACCTCATGCACCTGACCTGTCTAACCACCAACACCGGCTTCCTGGGCTCAACACCTGTGGAGTTGCCCAGAGACCCGCACTCAAAAGGGCTGTGTGCTTGGGTTAGTGTTCTATTGTCTCTGGCTTTAAATTCTTAAAAATTCTTGAATAAGGAACTTAGCATTTTCATTGAGCACTAGGCCCTGCAAATTGTATAGCTGGTCCTGCTAACTACAGAGATGGAACTCTCAACCACTTATAGAGCTTTCTCCATATTAATCTTAAAATAGATCAATATGATGTCAAAATAAATGGACTTATAATGGTATGGAAAGATCCACATACTGTTTAACTCATTTTTTTCTTTTTATTGGATCTGTTTCCTCAACTGTATTTTTTCTTATGTATATATTGACTCAAATTATTGATATTTGTATTCTATAACATTTGGAGAGATTTAACAAACTCCCTTGAGTTGCCAGATTTAATAAATACAAATACAAGATGTGCAGTTAAATTTGAATGTCAGATAAACAATGAATAAATTTTTAGAAGAACATCCCATGTAATATTTGAGGAACACTTATATAAAAAATTTAGCCTGCATCAAAAGCAATAAAAAAGAAATGGTATTGCATTACACTTAATTATATCAGCAAAATTCTGCACCATTTCTCCAGATTTCAAAGAAAAGAAAGCAGAGATGAAAATAATGAATTGTGTGAATGTATATGGAGGTCAAAAAGGGATAAATTTTATGAATATGCATCCTTGAAAAGACTGGCCTGATAATTATGCCCTATAAAATGCTCAAATAAATTATAAAGCAAGTTTTTAAATAGAGGATGAAATATTAGTTTCTGGGGTACACATCAGTGGTCAGGCTAGTATCTCCCAATGTTTTAAACAGAAAAAACAGGCATAAGCTCTTAGACTGTGCTACCTGTATGGAATCTCTCAGGTACTCAGAACACGATTTTCATGAGTATATCTTCTAACCAGCCATCTTGTCTTTCTCCACTAGCAAGGTATGTGTTTACTGTTCACCTCAACTATTCCATTAAATTAAAATGTCATATGCTTTTTTAAAAAAGAAAGTCTAAAATTTGGAAACAAATCTCCACACTGTTCAAGACTGATGTATCAAGAAAGTGATAGAAATCAAGGCTCCAAATTTTGGCTTCACCTGATTGTGAATGGCTCAGATTCCACAAGGAAGGCCTAATGAAGGGAGCCAGGATGAAATGGTAGGTTTCCTATCTTCCAATCTGGACTTACAAAAATAAAATAAAGCACTAATTGCTGAAATTATGCAAAGCATTTAGCCAAATATTCCAAAATAATCTGAATTTACCTATGAAAATCTTTTTCTATACACACTGGTTAATAATCTTCCTAAAATTAATATTATAATACCTTATTTTCTGTGGATATTACACAAGTAATTCAAACATGAGATAGTTTCTTCCACCCTACTCTCCCAGAATTAAAAATAAGTTATCTCAAGTCAGTGTTACAATTTGAGCAAGTAGACTGCCATTATATGAATTTTCAAAACTGCCTAAAATAGAAAAAAAGTCAAATTTGGAAAATAATGTTATATCAAAGTACTGCTGGGGCTTCCCTGGTGGTGCAGTGGTTAAGAATCTGCCTGCCAATGCAGGGGACACAGGTTCGAGCCCTGGTCCAGGAACATCTCACATGCCACAAAGCAACAAAGCCCATGCACCACAAATACTGAGCCTATGCTCTAGAGCCCACGAGCCACAACTACTGAAGCCTGCATGCCTAGAGCCTGTGCTCTGCAACAAGAAAAGCCACCACAATGAGAAGTCCGTGCACCACAACGAAGAGTAGCCCCCCTCGCCACAACTAGAGAAAAACCTGCATGCAGCAATGAAGACCCAATGCAGCCAAAAGTAAAATAAATAATTTATTAAAAAGTACTCCTTCCCCCCTCCCCCTGCAAAAAAAAATATGATGTGAAAAGTATATGCTGATAGATGTTTAAGTAGGTTTAACTAGTCTTGAAAATAAATCTAAAAATTTACACAAGGAAATGGTGGTAATATTTGGAGTCAGTTTTAAGTAGGGTGGTCATTAACAACCTCACCAAGAAGTAATGGCCTGAAAGAAGTGAGGGGGTCTCTTCCTGAGGATAACTGGAGATGATAACTCCAAGTGGAAAGAAGAATAAGAACAAAGTTTCAGGGCAGTAGTGTGTTTGCATTTGCTGAGAACAGCAAAACGCTGAAGGGATTAAGAAGGAGGGCAGTAGGAAGAAGTCAGGAAGGTGAGCACCATGTGATAAAAGAGGGATAGGGCTAGGAGAGCTGGAAGGCAAGTTGAGTGGGGTCTTGGTCTTGCAGGTTATTGAAGGACTTGTTTTATTCTGAGTGAGTTGGTCATCCTTTGGCAGATGTGGAGAATAGAATTGGCAAGTTTCTGACCTACATTTTAAGATCACTAACACCCACTGTAAAGCAATTATACTCCAATAAAGATGTTAAAAAAAAACAACAACAAGATCACTATGGTTGGTGTGGAGAATAGACTGAATGATAAGGGTAGAAGAGGGAAGGTCAGTTAAGAGCTCACCCCAATGATCCAAGTGAGAGGTGGACCCAAGCAGTAGTGGCAGACATGCTGAGAAGTAGTTTCATTCTGGATATGTTCTGATTGTATCTGACAAGGTTAGATAATGAATTAGTTGTGGGAGTCAAGGTCAATACGGTTGGTTGAAGAACTGGAAGAACAAACTGGTCATAAATTGAGATGGAGAAACTAAGGAGGAGTAGGTTTTTTGACATGTTAGGGTGACATTCATGGACATTCAAGTGATCAATTCTGTGTTCAACTCTGGAGCTCAAAGAAAGCAGCCTGGTGCATAGAAACAAATGTATGATTTATTAGCCTACCGATGGCATTTAGAGCCATGAAACTAGATGAGATCACAAAGAGATTGAATGCACATGGATGGGAATGAGGTCCAAGGATTGAGTACTGAAACACAATGGGAAGTTAGGAAAATGAGGAAGAACTAGCAAAAGTTACCCAAAAAGAATAGCCACTTTAATAAAGACAAAGAATAGCCACTTCACAAGTGCTGATGAGGATGTGTAGAAAAAGAAACCCTTGTGCACTATTGGTGGGAAGGTAAATTGGTGCAGCCACCATGGAAAACAGCATGGAGCCTCCTCAAAATATTAAAACTATAACTATTATGTGATTAAGCATTTCTACTTCTGGGTATTTATCAGAAGAAAATGAAAACACTAAACTGAAAAGACATATGTACCACCATGTGCATTACAGCATTATTTACAATAGCCAAGATATGGAAAAAACCTAAGTTTCCCTCAGTGAAAGAATGGATAAAGAAAATGGAATATACAATGGAATACTATTCAGCCATAAAAAAGAATGCAAACTTGCCACTTGCAACCACGTGGATGAAACTTGAGGGCATTATGTTAAGTGAAATAAGTGAAAAAACATGCTCATTGATAAAGAAGAGAGATTGGTGGTCTCCAGGGGGGAGGCAAGAGGTGGGCAGAATGGATGAAGGGAGTCAAAAGGTAAAAACTTCCAGTTATAAAATAAATGAGTCATAGGGATGTAATAAACAGCACAGTGACTATATTAATACTTCATCGCGTATTTGAAAGTTGCTGAGAATAGATCTTAGAAGTTCTCATGACAAGACAAAAAAATCTATAACTATGTATGGTGATGAATATTAACTAGACTCATTGTGGTGATTGTTTCAAAATTATACAAATATGGAATCATTATGTTGTACACCTGCAAATAATGTATTGTTGTATGTCAATTATAACCTCAATTTTTAAAAAAAGGAATAGCCACTCCAGGAAAAGGAAGACTAGTGTTCCTGAAGCCAAAGAAATAATATGTCTCAAGAAGAAATTTATTAGATGTGTCCAATGATACCGATAGGTCAAATAAGATGAAGCCTAAGAATGGATCAATGGAGGATGTTGGTAATCTATGTCATTTGATAGTGAGGAAGTTTAAATTAAATATATGAAAGTACTTACAACTACCTAGTTATATAGTAAATAGTCAATAAAATTTGCCCAGTTTTATATCAAGGCTCCATTCTTATGCTTGGATGTATTAGTCAGCTAGGGCTGCCATAACAAAATACATAGATTGGATGATTTAAATAATGGAAATTTATATTTGCATAATTCTGGAGGCTGGGAAGTACAAGACCAAGGTGCCAACATTTGATGAGGAATATTTTCCTGGCTTGCAGATGGCCACATTCTCACTGTGTTATCACATGGTGGAGAGAAAAAGAAAGAGTAAGCTTTCTGGTGTCTCTTCTTATAAAGGCTCTAATCCCATCATGAGGATTCACTTTTATGACAGGGTATAAGCCTGATGATTTCCCAAAGGCCCCACCTCCAAATATCATTACATTGAGGGTTAGGACTTTAACATATGAATTTCGAAGGAACACAGTTCATTCCATAGTAGTGGATTTTACACTGTGAAACAGAAACTGCTTGAAAATGATGAGATGATTTGCACCTTCCTCACCACATAATACCTAATTCAAACATGGATAGAGAAAAAGAAAACGGAGCAGCTCACTTTCTAAATCTCTCAGAAGCAATTCTGTGGTTGTGACAGCACATTATTTCTTTGATCTTTATTCCACCAAGTCAACCTATCCTTCTGCTCTCCCTAATAATTTTCACCATCAATGTTTTCTATGTAAAATCATGATATCCAGATAACACCTGCCCAGACATTAAGGAAAAAAAAAAAAACTCTCAGTAGCCTAATACATACTGAAAGGTACATTCCTGGAGATAGATTTCATACAGATTAAAATCTTATCCAGAATCAGCCTGTCTATGTGTGGAGCCCAGCTCCACCACTTATACTTGTGTGAAAGTAATATCTCAGTTTGCCCTCCTGTAAAATAGGAAGTGCAGGCAGACCTAGGAAACATTGCAGGTTCTGTTCCATACCACTTCAGTAAAGCAGCTATCACAATAAAGCAAGTCACCCAAATGTTTGTTTCCCTAGTGCATAAAAAAGTTATGTTTGCACCATATTCTTGTCTATTAAGTGTGCAATAGCATTAGGTCTAAAAAATGTATATACCTTAATTTTAAAATATTGCTTAAAAATGCTAACCATCATCTGAGCTTCCAGCAAGTCACAGTAGTAATATCAAAGATCACTGATCACAGATCACTGTTAACAAATATAATCATGAAAAAGGTTGACATATTGTGAGAATTACGAAAATGTGACACAGAGACATGAAGTGAGCAAATGCTGTTGGAAAAATGGCACCTATAGATTTGCTTGAAGCAGGGTTGCTACAAACCTTCAATTTGTAAAAAAACACAATTATCTGTGAAGTGCGATGAAATGAAGCACAATTAAATGAGGTATGCCTGTAATTGCTGTAGTAGCAGTACTTATAGGATTGTGAGGATTAAATAGTAGTTAAAGTGCTTAGGACAATGCCTAACACATGAAAAATAAATCTGGTTCATATAAGCATCATTCACAAAGACTTAAAAATACATATGTCCAGGTCCCATCCAGAACTACTGAATTAAATACACCTAGGTAGGGTACAGGAATATATGTCAGTAAAACAAATGTGCTGATGGCTAGTCCTGTTTGGGAACTGCTTGCGTATTCTCCAAACACAAAGCTCATTCAGGTGCTTAGTGAAACAGATAATGCTTGGAGCAGTGTTTGCTGTAATTAGAGATTTTTATTTACTACTCAAGACTGGATGGAAGGAATATATGGGCACTCAACTGCAGTAGAGTAAAGTACATCTGAGAAGAGCCCTTGGCCACTGTATCATTGGGAAAAATCCAATCCATCCCAGAAAAATAAGTCAAACTAAAATAAAAGTTCACAATATAAATAAATGTAACCTTATTCAAATTGAGCTAAGGGAAATAAATGTAACCTGAGAAAGAAATGGGAAAACAAGGGGTAGCAGGGAAAAGAGCACATGAAATACTGAGAGGATGAGAGAGGAGAATTTTGAAATGAACAAAAAACCTCAAAAAAAAGTACATGGAAAGGGTCAAATAAAATATTGTACATCTAAATAAAAAGAATCTAAGCAATTGTCAAAAACAATACTAGATTAGTATATGTGTTAATGAAAATGTAAAAGCAAATTGTACAAAGTAATCTTTGATATAAAGTTATATTTCATTATTATACATATAAATAACTAATTGTTATAGAAAAACCAGAGCATAAAGATAAATGAAATAATCTCTTATAGCACCACTCAGGAGAAGAAATTGAAATTGAAGTTATTTAAGATACTGTATGCTTATATTTATATACATGTATGTATGTTTCAAAACTATGTATATATTTACATATACTTACAATGTGTCCTGTACTTGTATCACGATACCCTCATTTGATCTCTCTATTGCCCCTCTTACTTACCACCCCACCTTTTCTCCATTTTATAACTAAAAAGATTACTAAAAATATATAAGTCTGGTTATATTACCCTGATGATTAAAATACTTCAATATCTTCTCTATCCCTGAGGATCAAGTCTTAAATCCTTATTACATCTGGGAAGACCAACTATGCTCAAGTTATATGTATTTTCCTACTTCCTCCTTCTCCCTCCAACTGCTCTAGTCATACTTACTCTACTTGGTTAAGTTGCTAAGATGTGGCCTAATTGTTCTTTTCTTCAAGACTGGAGAACTACCCTCAAGACCTTACCTATACTCTCCTTTCTTCCCCTAGATAGCTTACTCATTCTTCAACTCTGTAATATTTTGAACTAAATGTTTCTCAGATTAAAGCACTGATAATAATGGAAACAATCCTCCCAATACTTAAAAAGAAACAGCAGAATTTAAAATTTTTTCTAGAAATCCAGAAAATTAGTCATGGCACTTTATGAGATTAAATGGCAAGTAAAACATAATCCTGACCCCCAAGCAAGGAGGGAATGTTAAATGGACTAAACATTTCTAGCGTATTCAATATGCTTTATATGCTTTACAAACAAAATCACTTATAATTACCAAACAAATCATGAAATATATATTTACCCTACTTTATCACTGAAGAAACTGAAGAGCAAAGAGATTACAAAAGATTTCTAACATCAAACTGGATTCCAACCAAGCACTGTCTAAATCCAAGACAGGTACATTTTCCACCATCCTCACCACAGCAGCTCAACAGCTTACTGTCCACAGATAACTCTAACACAAAGCACAATGTGATTGGCATGACAATAAAAACAAATAAAAGGTGTCATGGTGGTAGTGATTTGAAAGAAGCATCTTTCAGTAGAACTTTATCTGGTTGTGAAAAGCAATGTTAGAGAGGCATAAAAGAGGATTCAAGAACCCTGCACTAGGAAGGTGGTATTTGCCTTGCACTTCCTATAGCAGGAATTTGAAATGATTCAGAAAAGACGTAAAAATGAATCATAGGGGCTTCCCTGGTAGCACAGTGTTTGAGAGTCTGCCTGCCAATGCAGGGGACACGGGTTCGAGCCCTGGTCTGGGAAGATTCCACATGCCTCGGAGCAACTGGGCCCGTGAGCCACAGCTACTGAGCCTGCGCGTCTGGAGCCTGTGCTCCGCAACAAGAGAGGCCGCGTTAGTGAGAGGCCCGAGCACCGCGATGAAGAGTGGCCCCAGCTTGCCGCAACTAGAGAAAGCCCTCGCACAGAAACGAAGACCCAACACAGCCAAAAAAAAAAAAAAAAAAAAAAACTGAATCATAAGTAGCAAAACCAGAAAGGATCATATTTGCAACAAAAGCCATAAAAGGTGCCATGTTCAGTCTTTGATAGGGTTCACACAGCCTTCCCAGTTCTCCTATACAACATTCCCAGTTGTCACAGATGGCCTGGCAGAGGAGGTAACTCTGGTGACTTTTTAGGGAAGGCCGTTAATCAGATTATTACAACCTGAGACATAACAAATTCCAGAGACGTTCCCTTGGGTAGATGCAGTTTGGACTATCTGTCCTTCACATCTGCTAAGGACCGAAAGCTGCACTTAAATGACATGGTAGCAATTAATGATAATGTTTAAATGTGACAGCTTAGGACCCTTCCCTAATACGACAGAATTCACATATTGAGGTAGATTGGAGAAAAGAAGTTGAGGAACATCTTCATTTGTTATTTTGATTTAAAACTGAACAAATTCTAATACCAACTATACTTAAACACAAAGGCATTTTGGAGATTTTTTTAAAAATGGCATCACCGATAAAGGTTCTTATAAAAAGATTCCAAAATAGGTAGGGAACAACAAATAAATTGAAGAAAAACATGAATGCAAAATATATTATGCTTCCATAAATATTTTTCAGGTATGTTCTGGGATAAAGGATATTTGTAAATTCTGCTTTATAAAATCATACATAAAAGTCATATTACTCACCTACTTGTTTCAATGATAAATGCAAGTTCTACTTGAAGATTTCTTAAAGGAAGTAACCACACATAATTGTATGAGACAGGCAAATTTTAATCTTTCACATATGGCTAATTCTAACAAATTATTTTCCCATATTCATAAGTTAAATAAAGAAAATCACATGTATTTTAGCTGCTTAATTACTATATTAACTATATATTAACTATTTATTAACTATTTTATTTCATTGAGTTAGAGAAACCAGCTGTGAATATGCCCTGTAATTTAAGTCCTCAAAATTAGTAGAAAAAAGAGGTAAGGGACATCCTTTAGACTCCACAAGTCAGAACAGAATGGTTATTAGTAAAGCAGCAATTTGATAAAATCAGTGTATCTTTGTAAGGGAGAATCACATTCCTTGTTCTGACAAACAGTTTATTAAATTGAAACTGAAGTCACTTCCAGTGACTGAAATTTACACATGTATTTTTCTATGAAGAGAGTATGGAATTATCTGAGTAAATCAGTAATTCAGACTTCTCGTCTCCTTTCTACTAGGAGCGCCTAAGCTGGCTGCTTCTTTTGCAGAGAATGTCCTTCGCCCAGGTGGCCATGTGCTGGCTCCTCTTCATTTTTAGCCATTGACTCAAGGTTTACTTCCTCAGAGAAATACCACCTTGTATAGAATACTGCCCCAACGCGTGCACACACACACACACACACACACACACACCCCTATTATGTTGTACTATATTAGAATATTTTATTAAGTCAGGGTTCTCAAAGTGTAGTCCAAGGACTTCTGGGAGACCACCAGATTTTTTCAGGAAGACTGAAATTCCAAACTATTTTTATAATAAGACTAAGACATTATTTGCCTTTTAAGCTCTCACTCTCATGAGTATACAAAGTATGAATGTTCCTTAATATGGCTTCAGATTTCACATTGCAACTAACCTTTTAAACTTATTAATTTACAAGAAACACTTGTTTTATATATTCAGGAAATGCTGTCCACATACTCTAAAAAACTAAATACTGCATGTACACACATCTATGTAACATATATATTGTATATATCTTAAATGTTACACATATATTTAATTCTGTTGTGTATATACACAAACATTTAAGGTTCTTTAGAGCATACAGGTAGCAGATTCTAAATTTTGAATGAATTCAGATAACGGTAGATTAAACCATATGAAATTGCCAATATCAAACTATGTTTGAAATGAAAAAAACTACAATTTATTGTGATTCAACAGTAAAAAGCTTACATGAAGAAAAAGTTCATGGGAAAAGTTTACCTTTTCATATAAATGAGGTTATCCATTATAATCAAAGATACTGTTCAGGCATTTTTTTTCCCCCAATAATTTAACCTTGGACCGGTAGCACAAACAAACATCTGCCATAAGACCCTAAAAAGAATGTTGATGGCAAAGCAGCAATCTTTTCCATCAACAGGGACAGGTGTACCAAGAAGAACAGGCTAGTTAGTTCCATCAGCTCAGGAAATGGATTGATCCCAAAGGCAATGAAAGAGAGACTTGACCATCTGCAGTTCCCAAGAAGATAAATAAATCAGATTCAGATGTCTGCTGCAACTCTGGATAAGATCAGAATGTCCCCTAATCCTTTATAGTATGGAACAATGACATATAAGATGTTGTTGCCAACGGGCACAAACTGCTCTACTTGGCAGTCAGTCAAGGGAAAGAGGGTGTTTTCCACCCCTAAACATCTTCAATCATGCTCCTATTTTACAAAATAAGAAAATAAAGTAAGATAAACAAGGAAGGATAAGTATTACTTATATATTAAATGGCACAATATAAATATTGTTAGGTAAAATGGTGAAGTGTTTCTTTTAAAACAGCGTATCCTATGGATAAACAACAAGGTCTATTGTATAGCACAGGGAACTATATTCAATTATTCAATATCTTGTAATAAACCATAATGGAAAAAAATATGAAATAGAATATATATATACATATGTATGTATTATATATACATAACTGAATCACTGCTGTACACCAGAAACTAACACAACATTGTAAATAAATTATTCTTCAATTAAAAAAATTAAATAACATATCCTACTTTTGGATTATTTCAACATGTGGGGTGATATTGGAAATGCCCTCTTTCTAATACTTCTCTCCATGGGGAAGGAATTCACTTGCTATAACAACCCTGGTTGATCTCAACTCCCTCTCTTACTTTTCCCCTAATTATGAGTTTGAAAGAAGAATTGCACATGAGTAGAACAGAGCTTGCTTCTGGCCTCCTTGGAAGTGAACTGCTTTCAGGAAATATTTCTACCAATCTGCTCCTTCATTCCACCAATTTTAAAAGAGCCTCCTAAAGAGGCCAGGGAGAGGGCTTTCCCAGTCCAGCCCTATAGCTAAGGCTGCAGTTACTTCTTGGGTTCGGTATGGCCCATAAACACAAACCTTTATAAAATAAAAGGTGATATTTTGGCTCCACATATTGACCTTTCCATCACATTTTTCAGTTGCTTCAAGATCTCATTAGAGAAGAGAACTATTATTAAAGACTCTCAGGTGTCTCAACATTTGGCATAATGAACTTCAAGTGAAAATAAACACATACTTCCAAATCAATTTTTGAGAATTATCATCTCTTACATATCTACAGACTTAGAATTAAAGAGCTTGCTGGCCACCATCTTGCAGTGCAGACCAATAAACCTGGGAAAAAGAGAATTAAGGACGCTTGGCTTGGAGATGTTAGTAGTGACTTGTTTCCTGTTTTTCTTTCTAATGGATAAACTCAGGACATAAATTCTTCCACCTGAGACAAAAAAAAACAAACCTAGCCAAACAAACAAAAAAGGCCATAGAGCTATCCTGCCTTTTAACACCAGAAGAATTCTGATGGATTAATCCAAATGAAGGTTAGTGAAATTTGGGTCTACACTGGCTGGAACCGCCAAGCTATATCGAGATAATGAAATGTAGCCAATAAAAACTGCAGCCAAACCTATAGTGACAAGAACACAAAACTTCCCATTAACTTCATTTTGCTATTGTGAGAAGACAGTGATGAAGAGTTGTTCCAATTAAATAGCACTCTATTTTTACATAAGATAGATGATCATAATTGTCAATGACACTTTTTAAGGGAAGTGCTGCTGGAAAATTACAAGGCAAAGCAGGCCTAAACAGCTGCATCTGTTGGACTGGGTCTTTGCAGCTGCACAGAACCCAGGATAAATGACAAGCAATTCTTCTCACTCATTCCTCTATTACTTCTAAATCTTCAGATTCATATTTCATCCTTCAGCGTCATATTATTTTTCTTATTGAGTTGCTGGGAAAAAAAGATAATTTCACTAAAGATGGTAAAATGAAGTGGACAACCTCTTTGTCATAGGTATAAATGAGAGGAAAAAGTCATTTGATTTTAACCCCTGGTTAAAGAAGTATTTTCAGGTATTTTACCTGGATCAGCATGTGACCTCTGGAAGGGGTAATAACAGAACTAGAGTTTCATAACCAAGAAATGAATTGAGAGGTCATATTAACACTGTGAAAATAATAATGTCACAGTACAAAAACTCTATCCAGAGTTCCGAATTTCCAAAAATTAAGCAATAAAATCAGCTATAGTCAAGTTCACGCCTACAAATCAGGAAACAACCCCGCCACTACAATACAAGCTCTTGGAGCTCAAGTACCATCATCTATAAAATAAAGCTGTGAGAATTGCTGAAATTTAAGTTTTCTTTTAACTGTAAGATTTTCTGTGTCTATTATGTATGTTTATTGTAAGAGAAACAGATGGATAACAGGCACTTCTGCTGAGGGAAATGTGAAAGAAAACAAAAAGTCAGTACTAATGATAGCTGAACATTTTATAAAAGAAGGAAATCTAATAATTCTGTTTTTCATTCTGTGCTATTTCTTTAAGTAATTATACTAACAGTTGCTGATTCTAAAACCTTCATTTTTCATTGCTCTCATTTAAATGCATTTTTATCATATTTATTATTTTTTTCTTATTAGAAGAGTGTTGCATGCTCATTGTTTCAAATACAAAGACTCACAACAGGAAAATGAAAATTATCTGTAATCCTGTCACCCAGACATAACCACAGTTAACATTTTCTACATAGGTGTATGTATGTGAAATTTGAAATAAGCTCCCAGATTCTGGCTTATTGAGTGGTACTGAAGAACTTTGAGAATGGGTCCCTGTTCAGAACTGTTCAACCACATATTTTCAGTGGTCAATTTGAAATTGGCACCATGAGAATTAAGAAATCACTTCCAAACAAGTAATTATTGAGGTCCAAGAATCCATACTGGGGAAACTTGTATAGTGAAAGAAGTAGAAAATAAACTTCTATGCTACAATTTGCTGAGCAGAATGGGCTAAGAAATTGAGTGCCCCAATTAAGAGAGTTTCACTTATTCATTAGCTGGCTAAATGGCATGCCTGCTTAATTGGAATAATCAGCAAGGCAGAGGCTTAGTTCAGTGCATTGGAATGACTCCTAATAATAGTTAACTGGCATGCCAATCTCACTTAAATGGAACACCTGGTGGTATCTCTCAGCCTTGTTCCCAGGAGTTGGCTCTATGATATTTACTCACATAAATGTCTATGGGGCGATGCTTTTATTTATTGTTTCCTCATGCTACACCATGGGGATTACTAAGAAATTTTATCAAGGTTTTTGTTTTCATCATAACACCTTTGTCAAATAATTGCACATTTGACACTGAAAATCGAGAGTGGTAGACTGAGGTTAATGATGCACTTGGAGCGTTACTAAAGAGTATACTCTTAAAGAGAGTGCCTTTAATTTTATGAAGTACCTATTTTTCAGCCTTACAATTATACATTTGATGTCCCATTCAGCTATTATAGAAGAATTTCATTGATAAGAATGACAAGGAAACGCAAAATGTCAACCTCAATGAGTTTAGTTCGAGTTATCCAATTAAATTTTAACTGCTAGAAAACAGATTCTCTACTAAATCTGCTTCTTTAGACAAATAGACCATTAAGACTAGGGTTCTGGTGGAGACAAATGGTGTAGCAATTTCATTTAAGTCAAATCTTATGAGCTAAAATTTTTTTTAATTGATTTCAGAACCATGATATGAAAAGTCCTTAGTATTTTTATGATTGAAGTACAAAATATATGAAGGCCTACTGCTACCTAATACCACTGAAATATTTTTATTTTTTAGCATCCCACAAATAGTTTTTTGGCAAGAAGGTGAATTAATGCAGACTGTTAGCGCTCTCTTCTCCTAAATCTAACCCTAGTGAAGTGGCAGAATCAACAAGGAAATTCTTGGATCTGAGAAAGTAAAATAAAATTTTAAGAACTTTATATATATATATATATATATATATATATATATATATATATATATATATATATATCCTTTTGTTGGAGGGAAATGGCAGTTCCTAGTGAAGAGAAAGACCAAAGAAGAACTTCTAACCATGTTCTTCTCCTCTCTACATTACACTGGACTGAGCGTTGTTCTCTGCACAAGCCATGAACAAACAGGTACAACAGGGTTAATGATATCTGGGTAGTTGTTATAGGTTGGGGCTTTCCCAGGCAGAAGTTAAGATAGAGTTTGAGGTATCAATACAATGCTTTTATTGGAGGCCAATACCTATGAAAAGAAGGAGGAAAAAGCAGGCTTGAACAGAGAAAGAAATCAAACAATGATGCAGGCCTGACACACCTTTGGCCTAACAAGTAGAGATTTGGAGAGAAAGTACTACCATCACAAGTGCCCTGCATCAAGCTGGTCTTTAAACCCCCGGCAGGCTCTTGTCACCGGATGTGGATTTCACTGGAAAAGGCATGACTTTGTTGAGGAAGCTCTCTACTTCTGATGAAGGCCATGAAGGAGCTGACAGATGGAGGCTCACCACACTCCCCATACCTGGGCAGGAAGTCCTTTCTTGAAGTGGAGTCCGGGTGGTACGTCTCTTGTCTACTACAGTGGACTAGTGGCCAGCAAGGAGGAGGAATGAATAACAACATCTACAGAGAAACCATAGTCCCTTTGCACTTTTCCTTTCATCCTTATTCTTTATAATCTCAGGACTAAATGATCATAGTTAATAAAGATATAAAAAAGGGAAGTATCAATTTTACTAATGAATACAGAAACAACAATTATAAATAAAATATTAGTAAATTAAATGTACATATTTATATAAAATTATATTGCAAGGATTTTTAATAGGCATATGAGTGTTTTATTCAGACCATTTCTAAGGATTCTGCTTCAAAGGTTTAACATGCAGCATTCATGCTTATCTTAATGAATACAGTCTAGTTTTTGAGAGATGATATATCATCAAGGTCTGTAGAGTTTTCATTATCATTTACAAGGACTTCTCTATTCTTGCAAGTTCAGAAGCCATTCAGATCAATTAGAATGGTGGTGACTGTGTATATATGTATATAGTACATAAATATATACACACATATGTGTGCGTGTGTGTGTGTGTGTGTGTATATATATATATATATATATATATATATATATATATATATATATATATATATATATATATTTCACTTGTATATGAAATCCAAGTGTTGGAATTACTGGTACATAATGACCAAATGACTTCTCCAGTGTTTCCCCCATATGTCTATCTAGGCTCCCCAGTGATGAGAAATTCATGTACCAACCATATTTATTGTGGGTTGATTCCTCAAAGAATTAAGTTAACAGCAAGGCTTAAAAACATAAGCAAGTAATTGAAACCTAAATGTGGACTACTTTAGTAGAGGTTTGACAACAGCAGACTCACTGTTTATAGTAGCTTTGAATATCTATATCATGTAGTTATTTTTAGGTTTGCTGTTCATATAACTTGAAAAAACATGCATGGCAAGCAGGCAAGGGAGATAAGCTGATTGCCAAAAACCACTACCCAGTGAGGTTGGAGTAGCAGTTGTAGTATTTGGAATTGTATTTATTTATTCATATAGAAAATCCTCACAAACCTCGTTTGTTTATGTAAAATGTAAAATAGTTTATAAATGAAAACACACGGTGGGAGTGGATAAAGAAGTAAAAAAATATTGGATAAAGACAAAGAGAGCAATTATTCTAAGCCATAAAATAGTAGTCATGGGGACATTACATATTGTCTTCATATTCACACACTGAGGTTATTGAGACGCTCTCAAGATATGTTCCTTTGTGCCAAAATCTATTCTATTATTGGCCTCCTTGACAAGGAAGGTCACAGGTTTTGGGGCACAGGTTTTTGAGAATAATTTCTTTAATGACTCACCAAGGTCATTTCTGTATGACCTTGTTCAAAATTACTTAGCTTTTTTCAGTTTCAACTTTCTTATGTCTAAAATAGTCAAATAATATATATTTGGAATCTATGATTATTAAATTAAATGAAGTAATGTCAATAAAATTACCCCACTTATTCTTAGCCACACTACCCCCGCCTGTTTCCCAATCACTTGCAAAATTGTATTCTTTACTTGATTATACTACAATCATAAATTTATTTATTCTAATAAAACATTTAAAAATATGTCCAGGCCTATATAACAGTGTTTACTCTATTTATTTATCTATGTGATTATTCTAATATCTTCCTGGATAATTAGCTATTCTGGATAAAATTTTTCAAGCTCTTAGTTATTACCACTTAATGAAAAAAGAGAAATAGAAAGATAAGAGTCTTAGAGAAAATCAGTAGTATATTATGTAAGAAAAAATATTTAAAATCTGCATCTAAATACAATAAAGCTAAAATTATATTTCAAAAGTCTAAGGAATTAGGGTTTTTTGGTGATGTATTATTAAGAAAATTAATATTTTAATAACTATTAGATTCATGAAATGCACGATGCTTTACATTCTGTTATAATTTTAGATTAGAATAGCATCAAATACTTTCTAGTAATAATTTTAAATTCACTTCCATGTGTAAAATAGACCCAAAGACAGAATACTGAATCCAGTATTATTTACCTTAAAGGACCAGGAAAATTTATTCAGATATATCTAAGTTTAGGAACTGAATGTTAAACTAGTATAGTCAGTGTAAGATGAAAAGCAATAAAATTTTCTTTTTTCATTAAGGATTAGTTTGGAATGTTGATGACTAATGCTAAGTATAATAAAAATTATCAGTTTATCTCTTATTTGCTTTTGAATAATCTGTCACCTGGAGTTATTCCAAAACAAATAGCAAATGGACCCCCCGTGCTAAAAAAATGAGATAGCAATCCAACTTTCTAGGCAAATATATAATGACGTTTTCGGATAACAGAAGAGAGCTGAACAGCAATGGAATTAGAATTCCCTAGCAATATATGTCACTCAAATCTATTATTAATTTTGTGCCTTACCCAGCACATAGAGGTGCAGTTAAGATTAGAGTCCATTGGATAATTTAAAATTCATAAAGTTTCTTGAGCTTCTCAGGGTAAGGTGCTATATAAATATTAAATAGAAATAATCATGATAATGATGAAATTATTATTCTAATCTTCATTTTGCACATGCTGTAAGTAATTCTCAGCCACTTTACCACTTGGCTATGTGCACATACACAAAGCCAGGGAGGTTCTGGGGGTCTGGAATTCCCTTTGAAATCAATGGGAGCTCTGCAATCAATTCAACTCGGCAGGGGACTGAGGAGGAGGGTGGGGAAGAAAGGAAAATTGCACTATAACACTGAATAAAATCAAAGCAAATAGAAAAAAACACAGTTCAATGGTTTTAAAGTTAAAAAAAAGGATACAACTGCTATTTTTAATTAAAGAAACAAAATTCTAAGTATGATTTCATAGGAAAAAATAAACATAAAAAGAATAAATTTTTAAAAAAATAGCCATGCACTTTCTTGTATAAGAGATAAAAAATTTCCATTCTTTTAAATATGTTCATTTATGTTTCTTGCAAGTTCCTAAACCTTATTTTGGATGTGAAAATATATCTTCCAGTATCATATTTTAAAATCCTCTTTGTGTCTGCTAAAATTGGTTCCTGTAATAGTCCTGAAAAGATGGTAATAGATTGTATTTAAAAAGACAACCTTCTGTGTTACTGAGAACTGCATTAGCACCTGTGGCCAAGAAAATCATAAAAATGGTTGCCTTCAGAAAAGATGTGATAAGGTGGATTTCCTTGTAATTAGCATAGTGGAAACTACAAATATGTTCATGTTTAATATTGAAAACATGGTGCAAGATTCAGGGAAAGATATCTTTTTGATCTGCTATTTATATACCTTAAAAGCTGTCTCTTCTCTAATTTTATCCTTAAACCCATACTTAGCCCAGAGATGGAAACCATATTTATAGAAACAATCTTCTTGAGATTCTTTAAGATAAGAGGGCACAAACCAACACCTACAAATGTATAGTTTACTCAGCCAGCCAGTAACCATGGAAACAGATTGACCATTTACACAGAGCTAGCCCTTGTGAATTCAACCCTGCCTCTCTGTCTTGAAAATTGCTAACAATGTAATCTGATTACTTTGTGTAAGAACGTATTATCATTCAAACAACCAACCAACCAATCAAGTATGTATATTAAAAAGTTCTTGCTACATCATTGTATAAAAAGGCTTAAGACATGTCTAACATAAAAGTTTAACAAAAATCCTTTCCACAGAATCTTCTTTTACTGGAGCAAGATAGAGATGTTGCATCAATAAGGCCCTTGATTATGTGCCATCTGCCCATATTGTTATCCCAAACTTCATTTTTCTGTGCATCATCAAACTTTCAAACTCTGTCAAGCATATGTCCTTTATAATATTACTTCACATCATCCTCAGCCTCCATGTAAATGTGTTAGAAAAATGACTATTAACAACTCTTTGACAAATGAAATACATTATAAGTCTTTGATCTTAAGCAGTGACAATTACCTATTTTATTTGATACTATTATTATAAATAACTGTATTTGCTACTTTGGTATATCTTATAGCTTAAAATGAAATCTCACATGTATTATTAATATTGAATCTCCCAACAGCTCTGGCAGAAAGACATCATCATTGCTGCTTAAAACAGAGAGAATTCAAAGAGTTCCAAGACAGTTCAAGCATCTTATCCAAGGTAAAATTAAATGAAGAAAAAATATATATAAAGTTTTTTAATGGCAAAGTCAAGATTTAAACTTTAAACTTTTGACCCTAAGTTTGTCCTTCACTCTATACCTTTAATTATTCAATTCCCAGTTAATATCCTAAGACAACTAGGCTTTTCTAATTAACCATACTTACCAAAATATCAAAGTTTCTCTGTACATCTAATTCTCATCATACTTCACTTATTCTTCTTGTATGGTCTGTGGTGATTATAAAACGTTTTATTATGGCCTAGGCTATGTAATCAAATATCAAAGATTAAAAGATTACACTAACAAATACTATTATCAAAACAGCAATTCTCCCTTTGTTGTTACCAATCACCTATTGAAATCATATATATATATATATATATATATATATATATATATATATATATATATATATATGATACTTCCTGCCCATGATAATGAAGCTATAGTTGACATATTGGAAAAGTTAATTACTTAATATTTCTACAATACTATAAATTGAGTGCTTTTATTTTCACTATTTCAAAAGTTTCAAAACAGAAAGATAAATGAAAAATAATATACTTGTTTCAGTTTTTATGGAGGAGATTAAAAATTAAATTGTATCCTATTCATATTTTGTTGTTTACAATGAAGATGGAATTCAAGAGAAAGTGTCACCTAAGGCATTTAAACAAATACCGTAAAAATAAAATCCCTCTAGTATTCCCTACTACTGTAAATTCCTATATGCAGTGAATCAAAATTCTTTATTACCCTGGCATATTGCTTATAAAATTTACCACATTTTATGTTTCTCATCTGTTTCTATGTAACTCCTGAAATGTAGAGACCATAAGTTATTCAGTATGTGTATACAATCTCAGCACAGGTCATGGCACTTGACATTCAATAAAAAACTTATGAGTAATATAACTTAGCAACATGTTACAGATGTTAGCCAAGGCCAAAGATACCCATGAGGTTAGGATTACTTTGAAGTATGTAATAGATTATATATAAGTACATATTATATGTATATAGATTATAAATACATATATATGAATATATGTGTTTAATGTGAGGAAAGATATCTCCCTTGATACTGTTTAAATAAATAAATTTTTATGGGAATAGCATTTTTCAGACTTTTTTTCTATAAAGCTGAGAGTCGAGAAACAAAGAATTTCAGAAATCATAAGGTATAATATTACAAGTTACTTACAACTTTGATTTATATTAAGCCAGTGGTAAATTTATCCCACATGTGAAATGAGTCAAACTCTTTCAAAACACTAAGAGTGTGTTAAAGGAAAGGAAAACTGTACTAAATAGTTCATGCTGCTCTACAAGATTTCATTTTTCACAGTGGGAAAAATTTATTTCCTCCAAGAGAATGACTTACGTGTCAAGGCTCACAAAATTATCAGATATTTTCGGATTGGACCTAAGCCTAGAAATATGGTTTAAGAACATAAGTTTACAGACACTACATCATGTGCCTCCTTGTATATCCAGACTCCTTTACGGAGGCTCTTAAAAGCAAAAACAAAAACTCCTCTTATTGCCTATGATATAAAACCAACCTAGATGTTAAAAAGATATATATATTTTCTCCCATTCTGAAGGTCGTCTTTTTGTCTCGTTTATGGCTTCCTTTGTTGTGCAAAAGCTTTTAAGTTTAATTAAGTCCCATTTGTTTATTTTTGTTTTTATTTCCGTTACTCTAGGAGGTGGGTCAAAAAAGATCTTGCTGTGGTTTATGTCAAGGGGTGTTTTTCCTATGTTTTCCTCTAAGAGTTTTACAGTGTCTGGTCAGAATGGGAGAAAATATTTGCAAATGAAACAACAGACAAAGGATTGATCTCCAAAATATACAAACAGCTCATGGAGCTCAATATCAAAAAAACAAACAATCCAGTTAAAAATGGGCTGAAGATCTAAATAGACATTTCACCAAGGAAGACATACAGATGGCCAAGAGGCACATGAAAAGATGCTCAATGTCACTAATTATTAGAGAAATGCAAATCAAAACTACAATGAGATGTTACCTCAGGCTGGTCAGAATGGCCATTATCAAAAAATCTAGAAACAATAAATGCTGGAAAGAGTGTGGTGAAAAAGGAACCCTCCTGCACTGTTGGTGGGAATGTAAATTGATACAACCACTATGGAAAACAGTATGGAAGTTCATTAAAAAACTAAAAATAGAACTACCATATGACCCAGCAATCCCACTACTGGGCATATACCCTGAGAAAACCATAATTCAAAAAGAGTCATGTACCAAAATGTTCTTTGCAGCTCTATTTACAATAGCCAGGACATGGAAGCAACCTAAGTGTCCATCGACAGATGAATGGATAAAGAAGATGTGGCACATATATACAATGAAATATTACTCAGCCATAAAAAGAAACAAAATTGAGTTATTTGTAGTGAAGTGGATGAACCTAGAGTCTGTCATACAGAGTGAAGTAAGTCAGAAAGAAAAACAAATACCGTATGCTAACACATATATATGGAATCTAAAAACAAGAAAAGAAAATGGTACTGATGAATCTAGTTACAAGACAGAAATAAAGTGGTAGACATAGAGAATGGACTTGAGGACATGGGTGGGAGGACGAAGCTGGGGTGAAGTAAGAGTAGCATCGACATATATACACTACTGAATGTAAAATAGTTGGCTGGTGGGAAGCAGCAGCATAGCACAGGGAGATCGGCTCGGTGCTTTGCAATGACCTAGAGGGGTGGGATAGAGACAATGGGAAGGAGGCTCAAGAAGGAGGGGATATGGGGACATGTGTATGCATATGGCTGATTTGCTTTGTTTTGCAACAGAAACTAACACAGTATTTTGAAGCAATTATACTCCAATAAAGATCTATTTAAAAAAAGGATATTAAATCATTTGAAGCATTTTCATTATCTAAAAAGAAAACAGAATATTTTTATGATTGTTTTATGTTTTAGTAGCATATTAGTTTTCTATTGCTGTGTAACAAATTACCACAAACATAGCACTTTAAAATCCATTTATTATTTCTGTGTTATATAGGTCAGAAGTTTGGGTGGGCTTCCCTGGGATCACTGCTTATAGTTTCACAAGGCTGAAATCAAGGTGCGAGCTGAGCTGGCTCTCATCTGGAAACTCGGGGAAGAATTCACTTCCAGGTTCATTCAGGTTGTTGGCAGAATCTAGTTCATGTGGTTGTAGGACTGAGGTCCCTGTTTCCTTGGTGACTCTCAGCTAGGAGTGGCTCAGCTTTTAAAGGGTACCCCTTGGTCTTTGCACTTGCTTCCTCCATCTTTAAAGCCAGCTATGGAGCATTGATTCTTTCTCTGTGCTTTGATTCTCTCTGACTGTCAAGTGGAAAACTTCTCGGCTTTTAAAGGGCTCGCATGATTAAATTACTCCTAGCAGGAAAATTTCCCTTTTGCCATATAATGTAACATAATCACAGAAGTAACACCATAGGGTGAAAATCATCGAAGTCATTTTAAAATTCTGCTTAGCACAAACAGGTATTAAAATCTTAGTTGTTAAAAGATCAAGTGATAAAAAAATGTTGGTTTTAAAGAATAATAGGTTTAGTTTAAAATAAAACCCAAATGAAGGCAAAAAGCTATTAATGGCAATTTTAGTTATGTGTAAAATTTCAGTATATAACAATATACATACAACATGCAAACGATAATGGTTTTGTAGTAGAGGTTTTGAGGATATTAATCTACATAGCTGATAACCTAAGTAAACCATCTAAATTTTACTTCACAATATAAGACAAAAAATAGTGTGGATAAAAGCAGAAAATTAAAAATGGTTTCACCATATAAATTCTATGCATTATTTGAAAGTGTCCAGTAATCATGTAATGATAAGATAAATTAGTATTGAGGTAAAATTTACATGTAAGAAAATCTTAAAAAAAAAAAAGAAAAATAACTTAAAAAAAAAAAGAAAATCTAAATAGATTATAAAATAAGTTCTTATAAAAGATGTCAGAGTCTATTTTTGCCCATTTCGCTCTTAGCACTAAAAAAAAATTAAATTAAAAAAATAAATGAAAAGAAAACTTTACCTTTAATGTAACTATGCAATAGACACTATCTGAAATTGAAATAGTATGATTATCTACAAAATGGAATGAAGTGTGGTCCAAATCAAGGACAACACCAATTACCATATACCAGCCAAGATGTTTGACAAGATGCATTATTCTCATATATTGTGACCCCCAAAATAATTTACATAATCCTTAAAAACTCTAACACCACTCCTGTTCTTGAAGCCATGTGAAAAACACCATTGACAGGCCAATGGCAGAGTCAGGAAAGATTCCTATTGGTCCTTAGGGAGAGTGGAACAAAAGATGATAAGACTCAAACATGCTGTCCCTATCATTTTCTGTGACTCTGCTTGAAATCAATAGAAGTAGCAAGAACTTGAAGAGTAAAAGAGAGAAGCCACAGTCACCATCCGGCTGTTGACCAATATCAGTTCAGCAGAGTTAAATAAGCACAAAACCAACAGCTTAAAATGCTGGTGCCTGTCTTATAAGGTCAAGAGAAATGTCTGCTTGAGATGCTCTACCTCTAAATTTTCTTAATGTTTTTTGATTACTTGTGTCATCCAAATCTCTGCTCACATATAATTCTCACAGCTACATTTCCTGACCAACTTATCAATCAATCCCCTTAACTGATTTTTTCAGATAGCATTAATTGATCCTAAAATCACGTTTACCACATTTTCTACCAGAATATATGCTCTAGTAGTGGAAGAAGGAATTTCTCCTACATATTTTACTGCTTTACCCTTAGCATTTAGAATAATGTCTATTATATGTCAGGCATTCAATTTATATTTAGTGAGTGAATGGATGGATGACAAATTAAAACTTATTTTTTAAATGTGTACTTGAAAGAGAAACATCAAATTCACCATGACAGTTGCTTCTGAGGAAAAATCAGAGAGAGAGAGAGAGTGTGTGAGAGTGAGAGAGCAAGAGAGAGAGAGAATGAATTATGGAGAGAGAGAGAGGAGAGACAGAGACAGAGCGAATGAGACAGAGAGAGAGAGAAAAAGAAAATATGTTCTCACAAGCTGTGGTTTGCCTTTTATTTTCTTATAAAAGGGATCCAAAGAGGACTATAACTTTGGGGCAAACACTTATTTTATCAAAAATTTGAGTTTAAAAATGATAAAATATTGACAAATGTTCATTCTGAATGGTAGCTACACAAGTGTTCAATATTTGTAGTATATTATTCTCTATGCCATTTGGGAGTTATAAAAAAATTCAAACTTTAAACATTTCAAGCATATTAATTTAACGCAAAAATAACAAAAAATTGGTTTGTTTACAGATTACCTTAGAGATTAATGAAAGAAAACACACATATACATTAATAGCAATAACAACAGTAAATAGACAATACAGAAGTAAGGAATTCTTAAAACAAAAATGCAACAAAAATAAATGACAGTAATAAGAACATATATATATATATAACATGTAATACATTATATTCATTATAATTAATAAAAATATATTATAAATGGGAAGAACAAAATTGGAAGACTCATATACCTCCTAATTTCAAAACTTACTGCACACCTCCAATAATCAAGACAATGAGATACTGGCATAAAGTAGACATTTAGATCACTGGAATAAAAATAATAAGAGCCCAGAAATATATTCTTACACCTTAGGGTCAATTGATTTTCAACAAGGAGTGTCAAGGCACTTCAATGGGGAAAGAATCATTTTTTCAACAAATAATGCTCAGAAAATTGGATATCCACATGCAAAAGAATGAGTTTAGACCTCTACTTCATATCATATATAAGATTAACTTAAAATGGAGCACAGATCTAAATGCAAGAGCTAAAATTAGAAAAATTTTGGAAGAAAACATACGAGTAAATCTTTTTGACATTGGATTAGGCAAAGCATTCTTGAATATGACTCTAAATGCTAAGATTACAACAGAAAAAAATAGATAAACTAGATTTCATTGAAATAAATAATTTTGTGCTTCAAAAGACAACACTAAGAAAGTAAAAAGACAATCCATAGAATATGAGACTATAATGCAAATCTTATATGTGATAAGGAACTTATACTCAGAATATATAAATAACTCATAACCCAATAATAAAATGACAAATAATCCAATTCAAAAACGGGAAGAGGATTGAATAAACATTTTCTGCAAAGAAGATACACAAATGGCCAATAGCCACATGAAAAAATGTTTAACATCATTAGTCACTTAGAAAATGCAACTCAAACCAAAATGAAATATTATTTCATCCCACCTAGTGCCTATTAAAGAGACAGACAATGGACAAATATTGACAAGGATGTGAAGAAACAGGAATCCTCATATATTGCTGATGGAAGCATAAAATGGTGCACCTGCCTTGTAAAATAGTTTGGAAGTTCCTTAAAATGTTAAACACATATGTTTAACAAAATGTTACCACGTGCCCAGCAATTCCAGTCTTTGGGATACAGCCCAAAGAAATGAAAACACTTTCATACAAAATCTTGTACATGAGTGTTCACAGAAGCCTTCAAAATATATAGAAAAAAAAAAAAAATGGAAACAACCCAAATGTCTTATCTGGCAACGAAAAGGAATGAAGTGATAGTATATACCACAATGTGGATGAACACAAAAAACATTTTTCTAAGTGAAAGAAGCCAGACAGAAAAGACCAGATATTGTGTGATTCCATTTACATGGAATAGACAATCTTAGAGAGACAGAAATTAGAGCAATGGTTGCCTAGCAGCGAGGGTAATGGTGGGAAAAAAATGGAAAGTAACTGCAAGGGGTATGGCATTTCTTTTTTGGAAGGCAAAAATGTTCTAAAATTGTATTGATTGATTGATGATGGCTGCATAACCCTGTGAATGAAGATACTAAAAAAGGATCGAATTGCATACTTTAAATGGGTAAATTTAAATAAGTGCAATGTATGGTATATGAAGCTATTGAAAAATATGAGTAGAATCAACTCATCTATTTATTGGAAGGAAAAAGGAATGTCAGACTAAATAAAGAAGAAATATCCATTTTTTATGTAATATTTAAAAACTGCATCTAAAGAAAATAGTTCAGAAACTTTGCAAGTAACAGATTATACAAATACACATCAGAAAGAAACAAAAGGCAGAATTCATGATATTAATACCAGACAAAATTGAAATCTGGACAAAAAACATTAAGAAAACAAGCTTTGTCTTATACATGAAATGTTTCAAATATACTTTAAAAATCATGTAGCATAATATGATGAACAGCTATGTACCCTCCACTCAACTTATGCAAATCTTAACTTTATGCCATATCTACTTCAGGTTTTCTTTTCTTTTGTTCTATTTTTGTGTATGGAACTCTGTGTGTCCTCCCTCATCCTATTTCTCTGCCTCCATCCTTTACCTTTCTAGGTACCTTCTCTTTAGAGAAAATCTTTTACAAGGTCATATTGCAACAGTGTTCATAGCCACATAGTTCATAAAAGGAAAAAATTATAAACAATATAAAGTTCCATCGATCTGTATATTGAAGAATATTCTTGCAACTCCATATGTTATGGAAATTAAAAATGAATGAACTAAGGCTACATCTATCATTTAAAAAATATATTATTAAATGAGAAGAAAAACCGTTAGGATATTATTTATAAAATGTGCAAAATCCTGCCAAATAATAATATGTATATATGATTTGAAAATCTATAAAGTATTAAAAGCAAGTTAAGAAATAATAAAAAATAAAGTCATGTGTTATTTTTACTGTGCAAAAGATTTAAATTTTAATGAGATCTATGTATCAATTGGTTCTTTTATGAATTGTGATTTTTTTTCTCCTCTTGAAACTATCCTTGTCAACCACAAGATTATAAATATAATAGCCAATATTTTCTTCTCAAAGTTTTTAAAGGTTTTCTCTTTTGTATTAAGGTTTTATAACCTAGCTAGAATTGATCTTTATGCATGGTAGAATTAGAATCTAAATTTATTTTTTCTATAAAGTTAGTCAATTGTCCCAGACCATTTATTATATTCTTTCTCTATTGATGTGCAATGCCCCATTTGTCATGTATCAGGCCTCCATATATTCACAGACTGTTCTAGAGATCTTTGTTACATTGATCTATTTTTATCTCCACCCTAATATTACTCTGTCTTTATTTTCCTACATTTATAGTAAGCTTATATATAAGGAAAGTTCCTCCAACTTCTTCAAAAAAGTCTTGGTTCTTCTTGATCTTAGATCTTATGTGTAAACATTAAGATCAGCTCGTTAAAATTTTGTGAATATTATAATCCCTAAAATGGCATATCCCTCACTTAATCAGATTTTCTTTTCTATCTTTAAATACTCTTCTATAATTTTCTCCATATATACATTGCCGTATTTTATTAAGTTTATTCCTAGATACTTATTCTTACCTTATTTGGGAATATGTAAAGTCTTTATCAATAAAGTACAGGCAAACAATAAGTAGTCAAAAAATTTTAAATGCCATTATTAAAGTATTTTTTGTTATATTCTCTACTAGTTTTTAATATTGTATAAGGATGATTTTGAGTTTTTGCCTGTTGATTTTGTATGTTAGAACACTTACTTTACTTTTTTATTATTCACAAGGCTCTTTTGTGATGTTCTTGGATATGCTACTGGTTTTAATATATTTTATCACTTTATGGATATAATCTTCAATTTTTAGTTTCCTAAAATATATATCTTGAATAAATGTTAAATTGTTCAAAGGTTTTCCTTTTATATTTTTCTTTAATATGTTAGTATTATTCCATTACTGGTTGGGTTTCTCAGCATGAAGATTCTGAGATGGAAGTTAACATGTAGAAAGCTGATCAGATCTGGAATCATCATCTATGAAAAGAAAGGGAAAGAAGCAGGACTGGACAGAGGGAGAAGTTAGGCTGTAATAAAAATCTCAAGAAAAACATCAGCTAACACCACAAGAAGCTCCAAAGGGGCCATGTACTTGAAATCCCCCATGGACCAGTCATTTGATGCAAGTTATTTAGGAAAAGAGATTTGACCATGGACAAGGTGACTCTTCAGCCAGTCATTTTTGAAAATGACCAGTAACTGAGGTCTAACTGATCATAGCATTCCCAGACACTAGGAAAATAGTCCTTAAGTCCAGAAGGAGTAGCTAGTCATACATCACAGTATCAGCTAAATATATACTTCAATAATAAATTTTGTGGTGTTGAACTTCCTCAGATTACTGGGATAAAACATATTTGATCATAATGTGATTTTTATATACATACTGATAAATTCAGTTTGCTAATATTTTAAACTGTTTTACAAGCACTACTGAGTTTTATTTGCTAATATATTCTTTCCCATCTTTAAACATATTCATAAGTGATATCACTATACTTTTTATTCATTTATTTATGGAATATTTATTGAGTGCTTTCTATGTGGCATATACTATTGGAGTGTCTCACCCTCTGTATGTCACCCCCCTCTGTCAAGCTCTTTTAATGATGCCTGTAGCCAGCCCTACCTGTCAAGAATATGGCTTTACTCCTGATGTGCTGAGGGATATGGCAGATCCAATCAAGATACTTCGGGCTCTTGGAGATCAGCATAACCCCCAGATGAACTTGGAGGCAGTTTTTTTCTGCTAATCTTGTGAGCAGGGTACCACCATAATCTTTGTTTACAACCAATTAAATATTTTATGTGAAAACCCAATGTTTGAAAACCTCAATGATCTTTAATGATAGGAACTAAACTCTGGCATCTGCCACTCATTTATTAACCTAGAGGCCAATAAGACACACAAAATCAGCTCTTCTTACCACTGTTCATATTCTACCCTGTAGAGACATGTGCCCTTTATTTGAGCCTATCTATATCTCTGTATTTGTTTTTATTATGTTATATAGTATTAGCATTTAGATTTAAATGTGAGCATTAATTAATTTTACCATCTTGTCCTTAAATATCTGAGAAGCACATTAAATGATAAATAATGTAGTACTGCCTTGACTCTCATTGCAACAAATAATAGCATCTATAACCAGACATAAAATTATTTAGTGAAAGAAAGAATATATAAGAATCTAATAAATCTAATAATAAGGTGAATCTAATAATTATTTTTCCATCTCTGCAGCTTGGAAATGCAATTTCTTTTCATAAACATTAATGTTTTAGGCACTTTTATGTATTACCTTATTTAAGCCTCAAAACGACCCTATAATATATATGCCATCATTCTATCATTTTAGAGACAAGGAAACCAAAACACAGAGAAGTTAAGTAACATCTTTAAAAGACACACAGCTGCTAATTAGTGAAGCAAGAATTCAAACCTAGGTATCTAACCTCAGAACAAAACTCTTGAGGGAGTGGCCAAGATGGAAGGGTAGGAAGACCCTGAACTCACCTCTTCCCATGGGCACACCAAAATTACAAGTATTTACAGAGCAACTATCAGTAAGAATGATCTGGAGACTAGCAGAAGAGATCTTCTACAAGTAAGTCATAAAGAAGGAACCACAACGAGATGGGTGGGAGAGGTAGGGACACAGCATAGTCAAAACACATAACCCTGGGTAGGTGACCCATAATGGGAGAATAATTATAATTGTAGAGGTTCTTCTCAAAGAGTGAGGGGTCCAAGCCCCACATCAGCCTCCCCAGTCCAGAGGTCTTACACCAGAAAGACAAGCCAGAATATTTTGCTTTGAAGGCCAGTGGAGCTTAATTTGGGGAGACCAAGAGGGTTGTAGGAAATAGACACTGCACTCTTAAAGGGCACACCCAAAATATCACATGCTCCAAGACCCAGGGCAGCAGGAGTAATTTAAATGAGCCTGGTCAGACACACTTGCTCATCTTAGAGAGACTCCTGGAGTGGCAGGAGCAACTGGCACTCACCCTGGGGATATAGATGCTGACAGAAGCCATTTGTGGGAGCTAATTTTACCACAAAGACATGGGTACTGGCAAGTGCCATTTTGAAACCCTCCCTTTAGCTTATTAGTGTCAGGGCAAGACCACCAACTAATATTTTCCAAAGTTAGGACAGCTTAAGAGACCACTGTGACAACATCAAGTATACTAATAGTCATATTATAGGGATCTCAGAAGGAGAAGAGAGAAAGAAAGTGTCAGAGAACATATTTTAAGACATTAATAGATGAAAACTTCCCTAATGTGGGGAAGGAAACAGACATCCAGGTCCAGGAAGCAAAGAGAGTCCCAAATAAGATCAACCTTAAGAGGACCACATCAAGACACATTGTAATTAAAATGGCAAAAAATAAAGATAAAGAGAGAATATTAAACCAGCAAGGGGAAAGCAACTAGTTATATACAAGGGCACTTCCATAAGATTATCATGTGACTTTTCAGCAAAAAATTCTTCAAGCTAGAGAGAGTAGCATGATATAATTAAAACGTTGAAAGGGAAAAACCACAAGTAAGAATGCTTTACCTGGCAAGGCTTTTATTCAGATTTTACAGAGAGATCAAAAGTCTTACAGAAAAGCGAAAGCTAAAAGAGTTGTGCACCACCAAACCAACGTTATAAAAAATATTAAAGAGACTTCTTTAAGAGGAAAAGAAAAGGCCACAACTAGAAATATGAAAATTACAAAAGAAAAAGCTCATTGGTAAAGTCAAATATACAGTAAAGGTAGTATTTCAACCACTTATAAAGCTAGTAGGAAGGTTAAAAGACAAAAGTAGTAAAAAAAAAATTATATCCACAATACGGATACACAAAACAGAAGGATATAAAATATGATGTCAAAAGAGGTAAATGTAGGTGACAGAGTAAAAATGCAGGGTTGTTAAAATGCATTTGAACTTAAGAAATCAGAAACAGAACGATATATATACTTTATGGTAACCACAAACCAAAAATCTATAACAGATACACTCAAAAAAGAGAAAGGAATCCAAACATGACACTAAAGATAGTTTTCAAATCACAAGGGAAGAGAACATAAGAAGAGGGAAGGAAAAAAAATGAACTATGAAAAAAACTGGAAAACAATTTTTAATGGCAGTAATATATAACTATCAATAATTATTTTAAATATAAATGAACTAAATGCTCTAATCAACACATAGTGGCTAATAGAAAGAAAAACAAGACCCATATATATACTGCCTACAAGAGACTCATTTCAGATGGAAAAAGGTATTCCATGCAAATGGAAACAAAAAGCCAAGATAGCAATACTTATATCAGACAAAATAGACTTTAAAACAAAGACTCTAACAATAGACAAAGAAGAATATTACAAAGTGATCAAAGGCTCTATCCAGCAAGAAGATGTTACAATTGTAAATATTTATGCACCCAACATACGGGCACCTAAATACATAAAGTAAATATTAATAGACATAAAAGGAGAAATTAACAGAAACACAATAATAATAAGGGACTATAAGAAGACCCCAATTACATCAATGCACAGATCATCCAGACAAAAAATAAGAAACACTGGCCTTAAACAACACATTAGTTCAGATGAGTTTGATAGCTATATATGGAACATTCCATCCAAAAGCAGCAGAATACACATTCTTTTCAATGCACATGCAACATGCTCTGAGATAGAACACACACTAGGTCACAAAACGAGTCTCAGTAAATTTAAGAAGTCTGAAATCATATCAAGTATCTTTTTGGACCACAAAGCTGTGAGACTACAAATCAACTACAAGAAAAAAATTGCAAAAGCACAAACATATGGAGGCTAAACAATATGCTATTAAACAACCAATGGGTTAACTGAAAAAATCAAAGATGAAATTAAAAAATACCTGGAGACAAATGAAAACAAAAACACAACAATCCAAAATCTATTAGACACAGCAAAAGCAGTTTGAAGAGGGCAGTTTATAGCGATATAAGCTTACTTCAGGAAACAAGAAGAATGTCAAATATACAATATAACCTTATACCTAAAAGAGTAGAAAAATAGCGAACAGAACCCAAATTAATAGAAGGAAAGAAATCATAAAGATTAGAGCAGAAATAAATAAAATAGAGACTAAAAGACAATAGAAAAGATCAATGACACTAACAGCTGGCTCTTTGAAAAGATAAAATTGATATACTTTTAGCCAGACTCATAAGCTAGAATTAGAGAGAGGATCCAAATAAATAAAATCAGAAATGAAAAAGGAGAAGTTACTACTAACAACACAGAAATGCAAAGGAGCATAAGAGATGACTACAAACAATTAAATGCCAATAAAGTGGATAACCCAGAAGGAATGGACAAATTCTTATAAATGTGCAATCTCCTAAGTCTTCATTAGGAAGAAATAGAAATATGAACAGACCAATTATCAGTAATGAAATTGAGTCAGTAATAAAAAAAAACTCTCAACAAACAAAATCCAGGACCAGAGGGCTTCACAGGTGAATTCAACCAAACATTTAGAGAAGAGTTAACACCTATCCTTCTCAAACTATTCCAAAATATTGCAGAGGAAGGAATGCTTCTGAATTTATTCTGTGAGGCTGGCATCACCCTAATACTTAATCCAAACAAAGATATCACAAAAAGAGAAAAATACAGACCAATATCACTGATGAGCATAGATGCAAAAATTCTCAACAAAATATTAGCAAACCAAATTCAATAATACATTAAAAGAATCATACAACATGATCAAGTGAGATTTATCCCAGGGATACAAGGATGGTTCAGTTCCACAGATCAATCAATGTGATAAGCCACATTAAAAAATGGAAAAATAAAAGTCATATTAGAGAATTCTAAAGATGCTACCAAAAAACTACTAGAACTCATCAATGAATTCAGTAAAGTTGCAGGATACAAAATTAATATATAGAAATCTGTTGCATTTCTATACACTAATGATGAACTATCAGAAAAGGAAATTATGAAAACAATCCCATTTACAATCACATCAAAAAGAATAAATTACCTGGAAATAAATATAACTAATGAGGTGAAAGACCTGTACTCCAAAAATTGTAAGACACTGATGAAAGATATTGAAGACAGCACAAACAGATGGAAAGATATACCATGTTCTTAGATTAAAAGACTTAGTATTGTTAAAATGATGGTACTACTCAAGGCAATCTATAGATTCAATGCAATCCCTATCAAATACCAATGGAATTTTTGAAAGAATTAGAACAAATAATTCTAAAATTAGTATGAAAACACAAAAGACCCTTAATAGGCTAAACAGCCTTAAGAAAGAAGAACAAAACTAGAGGTATCATGCTCCCTGATTTGAAACTATACTACAAAGCTACAGTAATCAAAACAGTATGGTACTGGCACAAAAACAGACACATAGATCAATGAAACAGAATAGAGAGCCCAGAAGTGAACCCACATTTATACGGTCAACTATTCTACAACAAAGGAAGTAAGAATATACAATCGGGAAAGAGAGCCCTTTCAACAAATAGTGTTGGGAAAACTGGACAACTACATGCAAAAGATATAAATTTGACTATTTTCTCACACCATATACAATAATAAATTCAAAATGGATTAAAGACAAATTTAAGACTTGAAACCATAAAACTCTTAGAAGAATACATAGGGAATACACTCTTTTGATATTGATCTTAGCAAAGAAGACATACCGATGGGAAACAGGCACATGAGAACATGCTCAACATCACTAATCGTCAGGAAATGCAAATCAAAGTCACATTGAGATATCACCACCACATCTGTCAGAATGGCTATTATCAAAAAAGATAACAAATAACAAGTGTTGGCAAGGATTTGGAGAAAAGGGAACCCTCTTGCAGTGTTGGTGGAAATATAAATTGGTGCAGCCACTATGAAAAACAGTATGGAGTTTCCTCAAAAATTTAAAAATAGAACTACTATAAGATTCAGCAGTTTCACCCCTGGGTATTTATCCAAAGAAAACAAAAACACGAATTAGGAAAGATATATGCACCCTTCTGTTCTTTGCAGCCTTATTTACAGTAGCTAAGATATGGAAGCAACCTCAGCGCACATCAATAGATTAATAGATAAAGAAGTTGTAGTATATATATAGAAATAGTACTTAGCCATAAAAAAGAATGAACTCTTGCCATTTGTGACAACATGGATAACCTAGAAAATTATGCTAAGTGAAAGAAGTCAGATAGTAAAAGACAAATACTGTATGATTTCACTTTATGTGGAAGCCAAAAAACAAAGCAAATAAACAAACATAACTAAGCAGAAACAGAGTCATAGTTACAGAATAAACAGGTGGTTGCCAGAGAGGAGGATGTGAGGGAAATAAAGAAATAGGTGAGGGAGATTATGAGGTGCACACTTTCAGTTACAAAATAAATGAGTCACAAGTATGTAATGTACAGAGTGGGGAATATACTCAATAATTTTGTAATATTTTTTCATGGTGACAGATAATAACTAGACTTATCATGGTGATCATTTTGAAATGTGTAGAAATACCAAATAACTAGGCTGTGTATCAGGAACTAACATAATGTTGTCAGTCAGTTATACTTCAGAAAAAAACAAACAATCAAGCAAACTCATAGAAAAAGAGTTCAGATGTGTGGTTACCAGATGCAGCATTGGGGGGAGGGAGAATTGGATGAAGGTAGTCAAAATGTACATATTTCCAGTTATAAATAAGCACTAGGGATGTAATATACAACATGATAAATATAATTAACACTGCTGTACATTATGTATGAAAGCTGTTATAGATCCTAAGAGATCTCATAACAAGAAAAATTTTTCTTTAATTTTGTATCTGTATGAGATAATGGATGTTTACTAAACATTGTGATAATAATTTCATGACGTATGTAAGTCAAACCATTATGCTGTACACCTTAAACTTATACAGTGCTGTATGTGAATTATATCTCAATAAAACTAGAAGAAGAAAAAAAAAAAAAAAAAAAGACCTGGAATCACATTTAAAACAACAAAAAAAGGAACCGAACTCTTGCCTGGAGGAAAATCAGTTAGAGATGTACAATCAGCAAATCACCATGTTCTGGAAATGAAGACAGA
Organism: Eschrichtius robustus; assembly: GCF_028021215.1. NCBI lineage: Eukaryota > Metazoa > Chordata > Mammalia > Artiodactyla > Eschrichtiidae > Eschrichtius > Eschrichtius robustus. The sequence continues at coordinate 25,835,738 of NC_090840.1, read as the reverse complement.
GTTATATTACTGATGATAATTACACTGTATGAATGAATGAGGTTACACAAGAAGGCATATAGCATGAGAAGGAGCTGAGGTTAAGACTTGTAGAAACCCAGTTTTAAGTAGAGGTTAGAGAAAAACAGCAAAGGAAATGAGTAATCAACCCAGAGATGTGTCTTCCAAGAATCCAAAGTATCCTTCATATAACACAAAATATTATGTTTTGGGTTTAGGGAGAATATAGATCATTTTTTAAATTCCCTGTTAGAATAAACAGAGATAATTTTCGTGATAATAAAATTCTACAAAAATAAGGTAGCATTTAAATAGACCAAATGATTCGAGTAAAGTCTAGAAAGTAGTATTTTTCAAGTATCATTTAGAATTAATTAAATTGAGTAAGATTTTTGCTTCACATAAAAATTCAAATGAATTAACTATCTTGAGATGAAAAGTGCATTTATCAAAAAAAATACTAATTTTCCTGATATGCCATGACCCATACATTCAACTTTTAGTAAATTGTAATATATTTGAACAAGATTTAATCACAAACTTCACTGATCTGGATCAGCATTTAGTTTAGATTCTTAGTGTAATACTGTTTATATTATTTCAAAAAATATATTCAGTTTAGATTCTCAAACACTGTTCAGGTTAATTCTTTTTTATACACTGATCTTAGATTGAGATGCATACCTTTCTCTGCTTCACACTCACATAATACAATGAGACTTCATAATTAAAAATTTATATTTTGTGATAAATTGATTGATACCTGGCTTCCACACTAATCCATCAGTTCCATGAGTGCAAGGTCTGCATCTATTTTTTCACTCACCTTTGTATTCCTAGGCATAGCGGAATGCCAGGATCACAGGAAGAACTCAATCATTATTTTTGAATACATGAATCATTATAGATAGAGAATTCTTGATGGAGTATTTCAAAAGCTGCTTTGGGAGGAAAAATGCAGCTGCTGTTGAACAATGCATCTTTTTTTCCTGCTACCACAGTTAACTTAGATGAAGCCCTAAACAAAGTTCAAAGAAACAAACACAAAATGTTTTTATGAGGGATAAGTCCTAACAGGCCTATACAGCACTAAAGCAACTAAATGAAAAAAAAGTGCACCTATAAATCTGGTTACCCAAACAATCAATCATGTTCTTAGCAATGAATATGAGTAAATCATTCAAAAGGCTGAACCAGTCATTTTGATATATTATCTCATCCCTGAAAAGGAGTCTTGAACAGGACTTCTGAACTTACTGCTGACTCCTGAGTAAAACTAGTGATTTGTACACAGAAATAAATTAAACATCTCATCTTCCCTCCCAGACCCACTGGTTCCCCTCTTCTCTGACCCAGTTAAAAACTCCCTCCTGGCTCTAATAGCCAATGGCACTAACATTCATGAGTCATAAAATACGGTAGCAAACAAAGAAGCATTTCTTAAAGGGCTAGCAGTTGATCATTCAGACTTTGCCCCCAGATCTCAGTGCAGAGTAAGTATGCAAAAACACCCATTTTCCAGTCTTTCTCTGAAAAGGATCTCACTGTATAGTTTACAAACTGCTGTCTGAGGGTCCAGCTTCTTATTAGCCAGTAGGCACTTCCACTGCCTTCTCCCTCCCTGCTCACTCCAATGGTAAAGCCAGGTCACAAACATCTCTCTGGAAAAAGCTTGTACTCATACACTGAGTGCTAGCTTTTACGGCTGTTGCCACAAAAAAAAACAAAACAAAACATTTTTCCACTGATGTTCTGCTGTATCACCTTTGTCAGTCTGTTTCTAGAATCTCTACTTTTCCTTTAGTCTGTATTTGGAATAATCTCATACTGTCTTCATTAGTATACTTTTACTAAATGTTTTGATATCTTGTTCTTGTTCTTCAAGATTTTCTTGGTTATACCTGGTCCAAGAATTCTTGGTTCATATAAAATTAAAAATCAGTTTGTAATTTTCATACAGAAGAAAAACATGATGCAATATTAACTGAGATTGCATTGAAGCTATAGATTCATCCATCAAGGAATAATGGACATCTTTACAATATTAAGTTTTATAAAACTAACTACAATTTTTAAATCTCTGGTTCAAAGAAAATAAATCAGCAGAGCAAATGAAACAACAAGGAAGGATGAATTTGAGACAAAAAAGATAGAAATACACAGTGTTGAACAGACTGAGATGAAAAAGTTATTATCAAAGAATAAGGAGTTGCATCCTCTATATCTCCTGTATCATCTAATATCATCTATGGTTAGATAGCATAGCTAATTCAGCAATCAGTCCTTCATTATTATAAAGAGATGAGTTATCTAAAAGAAATATGGAGATGAAAAATTAGTAAAAGTCAACAAAATCACTCATAATAATCATGGAAATACATTAGATGTATACCAATTAATTTAAAATGATATCAATTTAAAGGACAAAGAAACTAAAATACTTACATATCAAAATATGTTAGGGATTAATAAAAAGAGAGTTTGTTTCAGGGCAGCTAATAGATTGGCTAAGAAGATCACTTGAAACTGAATAAATATGTGGTCAATATTTTTTAAATGTGCTGGTAATATAAAGAATCATTTTGATCCAAGGGATCTTCTCTAGCAAAATGTCAGAAGTCCAATACCTAAATCAATTAAAATTATAAAGGTTTAATGCAACAAGGATTTTATGGGTATAATATTATTCTCAGTATCTATATTTTCTCCACATCTTTTTTTTGTGCAAAGCCTTCCGATTGGAACAATTGTGATAAAAGTTTGAATTTAATGATATCTATAATAGCTCCATTTGTAGTGAGGCATATGGCATAATTAAAATACATCTAAACCCAAAGCTCCAAGAAGTGAATTGTCTCATTAATAAAATGCCTAAGTAGTCTAAGAAGAACAAAAAACATTCCATCAGAGTATAAGGAAGTTTAAAATAAATATTACTCAGGATACAGTAATGAAGTGGCTTTTCAGTGCTCGTGTCAATGGAAGATGACTTTCTGCTTTTAATAGAAAATCAGTTGTAATATTATGAAGATACCCTTTTGTTAGAGAGAGTGTTTATAAAAATTATAAAGATAAAAATGTTCCAAAAATGGGAATAGTTATATTTTCTACTTATACACATACGTTTTTTAAGAATGTATATGAAAAGAACAAATAAAAATATGTATGGAAAGAGAACCCAGGGATTTTCATTAGTCTTTCTAGAAGGGTGCTTTTAAAAATCTATTAGGGAACTTATGAAAACTATGATAACTTTCCTGTGGGAACCTGAGGAAAGAAGCAAAATTCTTCCTCATTATAAATATTAAAATACAATTTTAAGCCAATGACTTCCAAAAGCTCCAAAGACCAAATTTTTCTCACAGCCTTCAATAACTACTGTTCCAGTAATAACCCATGCCCTTCTCACATTTTTCTCACTACATTCTAAAATCCCTGGCACCTTTCAATCTGTTAACTCACCACATATGTTCTGGTCTCAGGGTTTTTGCACTTGCTTTTCCTTTACCTAGAAGGTAATTCCTTTCACTCTCAATCAGCTAAATCTTACCTATTTTCCTGGTCTCAGAAAATACTGCTTAAATATCATTTGCTCAGAATGTTCTCTCCAAATCTATATTAAATCTCCCAATTGGTCTCTTTTAAAATTCCTTTTCTAAAAATCTTAACAAATACTCTAATATACAATAATGTATTTATTTTTGTTTATTATTTCTCATGGTAGTCAAGCAAAAGAATATTCAAAAATAGGCAACTAGAATTACCAAGAGATAGAGAAAATAGAAAAATGATTAGGATTTTCACTGGGAATAATAACTATTAAGAGAAAACAGGAGGCTGTAAAATTAAGATTGGTAGGAAAAGATGAACAGAAATCTATCTGCAAAATTCTATATATGGATAAAGTGAGATTATCTGTTTCTACACCACCATAAGCCCACATAATTTACTTGTATAATCAAAACTACTCCAAGATATGGATAAATGGAAAATATTTTATTTTAAATATTCAAATGTTGAAATGTTTTAAGAGTAACTTCATGGGTAATTTCAGATATATTCTGGCTTTAATTTAGTATCAAAATATTCTATCTTTTCCCCAAGACTCCAAATACTTCCTTTAGAGATAAGATATGGGATTGAATCAATAATTAATCTCATACAATGTAGAAATATTAGTGTTCTTGATCCCTTTGTTTAGGGTAATAAATTCTAGCAAAGATTTGCTTCTCTCTGCTTTCATATATTTACTATAAACTCTACTACCAGAAACTTATAGCATATACAGTGATAAAGAACAAAGCGCTCATGGTTTGCAAAATACAAAAGAGTATACCAAACCTTAGAGAAAATAAGTTAGGGGAAACCTAAGGGAAACCTTAGTTCCCTTATTTATGTTAAAGTTCATTATTTGGGGACAATCTCACACACTCAACTGTAAAATCTAAAAAATTCTACTTGTGTGTTATGAAAATTGTTTTCTTGAAGTACAGAGAAATAAGACAACAAATATTCCATTGAAGCACAAATAACTCATGCAATTTAAATATGAAAGACATGAGGTAGAATAACTATAAACATTCAGAATAATGAGTCAAGATGTTTTAATATGCATAAGTGTTAGGGAAAAAAATCCCTAGAGCCTTCAAAATTATTGGATACTAAACAATTGTATGGTCTTTTAAATAACTAAGAAATTGTGATAAGAAAAACATGTGTTGGAGAAATCTCCTCTAGTGCCCTAAAATTTATGTACATATGGAATTTCCTGTATATACAAACTTTCTTAGACCAATTTTAATAGTTTTAATGGATTTAGTATTCTAGTTTTCAGAAACACAAAGTCACAATTAGAATACGAGTTAGGCAAGAAACTAAAATAGAAACAACCAAGTAAAAAAAAGTGCCCATCTTCAGTCTAAGCTTAGTAGATTCTTAATATGTCTTAGAATAATTTCTGAGATCTTTATAACATAAAATATTGATGCTCAATGCAGTACAGTATAACTTATAAGAATTACTGTATAGGTAAGGATGGATAGAGAAAGACAGGTCATATTGATACGCAGATACTAAGTATCAGTTGAGGACATTCATGGGCTAGATGGCAGTTCTCACAGTGCAACTGATTTTATTGTTTGCTTAAACAAAATTTCAACTGTAAAAACTACCCAATTAGTGAAACAAGGTGGCAAAATTGACTTGGATCCAGACATAAAATCCTAAAATTTTTTTGGTTCTTGCTGTTTCCCACAGTTGCCCATTATTGCAATGACATTGTATACTGTGGGCTCCAAATTTCCTTGTCCTACATTAATAGAAATGATCTCCAATGACTAATGGTTATTAGTCAGGTGCTCACTGTCATCATTAATCAAGTCATACATGTGTATGAATTCTTTCAGGACACTGCTTTGTCTGATAGTCTTCTATTGACCTATTAGAAAATGGGTGTGGTTTAAGAACCATAGAGAAGGACTGACTATCCCAAATTAATTCTTAAGTGTTTCTGATTTTAGGTCTGAAATTTAGCAGTTAAAACTTAGTCTCTATTAACTACAGTGTAAATTCTTCAAGGGAGAAGTAATTCTTCAGCTGCTAATTATGTTTACCTTCATGTGCATAGACGATCAAACAAATGACTTGTTAACAAGCAGAGGGAAAAATAGATTATGGATTCCTAGGAATGGATAAAGAAGGGGGTTTTGAGGGTTGGAAAGTTATTAATCTTTAGCTACTTCACAAATTCGTCTGTGACTGAATCCATTATCAAATATTTGGCAAAGAAAACCAGAAGGAAAAAAATGGATTGTGCATTTGAGGTTTATGTTTTGTTTTTATTTGCAGTAGAGGCAGCTGAGAGATATTCTCCTGATAAGCTAGAAAGTTTGCCGGTTCTCTTCAGGTACCTGAGAGATCAAAGAAACTTCAAAGCAAAGAGGAAAAAATGAAGAGGCTATTGAAAATCTCACAGCAACATTAGAACAGGAGGTACTGCTTCCAGGAACGTGTGGCACCTGAGGCCATCCTGTGCTGCGCCAAGATTAAGAATTCGTCACAACTCAAGATTCAATTTTCAGGTAACTGAGATTGAAAAAGACCTGTGACTTCACATTCTGCAATGTGATCGGCCATTTCCAGCTATATGGCCAGTGTTCAGAATCTGAATCATATCAAGCTAGGTATGAAAACTGAGTTCAATAATTTAATACAAAAAGTCCCACAGCTTACTTTTTTCTGTGGATTGCTAGAACATTCTTTGGGGAATTTTTAATCATCAAATTTGCCTCTTCTCCCACAAAGTTCACACTGTAAATCTCGACCAGCAGCTTCAGCATCATCTGGCATTTGTTAGAAATGCCGAATACTGGATCCCACTCCAGACCTACAATGTCAGAATGTGTATCTTAAGACTAAAGTGCATTAGATTTGTATGAATTAAAGTTTGAAATACATTAATCTAAAATCTGCTTCCTTGATAGTCAACCAAGTCTATGGGTCCTTCCCTTGGAGAACATAGGCCACTGATTATTTGTGTATGGGATCTTAATGACATATTTTAGTGATCCTTGAAAAATCTGTGTTTCTATTGATACTTAATTTAAGTGAAAAGGGTAAAAGTAATTCAACATTCTCTTTGGATAGTACTGAATATTAATTTTCCTTCTTCACTAACTTTTCTCTCTTTCTTCAATTCCCTTCTAACAATTACTTAAAATTTAACACAGGGCTTCCCTGGTGGCGCAGTGGTTGAGAATCTGCCTGCCAATGCAGGGGACACGGGTTCGAGCCCTGGTCTGGGAAGATCCCACATGCCGCAGAGCAACTAGGCCCGTGAGCCACAGCTACTGAGCCTGCGCGTCTGGAGCCTGTGCTCCGCAACAACGGAGGCCGCGATAGTGAGAGGCCCGCGCACCGCGATGAAGAGTTGCCGCCGCTTGCCACAACTAGAGAAAGCCCTCGCACAGAAACGAAGACCCAACACAGCCAAAAATAAATAAATAAATTAATTAATTATTAAAAAAAAAAAAAAAATTAACACAAACCCAACACAGCCAATGATGAGGCTGTGAATATTTACATATTCAATTCCTTACCAATATATAACATATTTTGTAATTATAAGTAACATTATAAAAAGTATAACTAATGTCACTAACATTCAAAATATTAAGGTATGTATAAAGTAGAATTTTGAATATGAGATTTATCTTAACTCTAACATATTATTGTCAGCTTGTATTTCTGCATTAAACTCCTCCCACATCAAAAAATTAAACATAACCAAAGCTAAAAGTAAGCAAAGAGTTTTCTTTACACTCAAAATTCCTTTTTTACCTATGCTCTCTTTACTGGTTAATGACATCTCCTCCCTCACAAGTCATTCTGGACAATAATGAACTCATATCCAGTTCTTCCTATCATCCATGTCCAATCTGTTTGTTCTATTTCCTTTCCATTCTTCTTCCAATACTGTAGTTCAGATCCACGTCACATCTCAAATGAACCATGGTGATAGCTTACTAACTGGGTCTTTATATCTTTAATTTCTACCTTCTCCCAAATTGTCAACCATCATTAAACTAAAGTACAAGTTAGATCTTAGTCCCTCAAAAATTTTTACCATATTCTATTTCTTATAAGGATAAGATTTTAAACTCCTTACCCTTAGTGTTTAAGGCTCTTCACAGTAACATATTTGCAGACACATCTCTTGCTGCTCCTGCCATGTACCCTATTTTCCAGCCACTTGGAATTTCTAAACATTGTTTAATGTTCAAATATATGTTCACTCTTACACCTCTATGACTAATTATCCCATTCTCTCACACTGAACTTCCCTTTCCTCCTTCATTCCTTATCTGCTTATTAACATTTGCCCATTTTTTCAAGGTTGAGCTTTATGATGATGCTCTTAGCCTTTATTTGTTTTGTTTTGCTTTCCTTTTTTTTTCTTTTCCCCTAAGTTCCCTTATTTATGTTAAAGTTCATTATTTGGGGATAATCTCACACACTCAACTGTAAGATCCTTAAGAAATGGGTTTCTAGATAAATCTCTTCTCTAAATAAGATGTAACACAATCATACCTATTCAAAATATCTGTTGAATGAAATATTTACTTTGTTATAGCAGAGAGAAAATTTAAAGCTTGTCAAGAGACAAAGGATATTTATTACAGAAAAAATGTTATAAATACTATAATTAGTATATGAAAAAATGGTCTTGGAGATACAGATCTATGGTTGAATCTGCTAAGTTGAATCTGACACAGGTAATGCACTGGGTTTTTTTTGTTGTTGTTTTTTTAATTTTTAAAATTTTATTTTATATTGAAGCATCATTGATTAACAATCTTGTCTTAGTTTCAGGTGTACAGCAAAGTGATTCCATTATACATATACATGTAACTGTTCTTTTTCAAATTATTTTCCCATTTAGGTTATTACAGAATGTTGAGCAGTGTTCCCTGTGCTATACAGTAGGTCCTTGTTGGTTATCTATTTTAAATATAGCAGTATGTACATGTCAATCACAAACTCCCATTCTACCCCTACCCCCAACCCTTCCCCCCTGGTAGCCATAGTTTGTTCTCTAAGTCTGTGAGTCTGTGTCTGTTTTGTAAATAAGTTCATTTGTATCATTTTTTTAAATATTCTGGATATAATCAATATCATATGTTTGTATTTGTCTCACTTCACTTAGTATGATTATCTCCAGGTTTATCCATGTTTCTGCAAGTAGCATTATGTCATTCTTTTCAATGGCTGAGCAATATTCCATTGTATATATGTACCACATCTTCTTTATCCATTCATCTGTCAATGGACATTTAGGCTGCTTCAGTTTTATGGTATAAAATATATGGGAAAGACATTTAAAATATTGAAAGGTGACTTCTGCTGGCAAAGTAATATTGACTTCTTTTGATGAGAGATTTTCAGATATGCCATAATTTATTTTTTTAATCCACATAGTCCCAGGAATAATACACCTGCAATAGAAGGAAATTACCACTGGAATATAAGATGCAGAAAATCATTTTTGTTCACTAATGTATTCTAATCATCTAGTACGGTGCCAGACACAGAGTGGGTACTCAGTAAATATTTGTTATGTGAATGAATTACTGGTTAAATGAAAGAATTAGAGGTAATTTTTATTCATTTGGGGACTGTTAATGAGGAAGAATAAAATCAATAGAATCAATATACCCATGAAGTAACATATATATGAAATTAAAGGAAAATGACAGAGTAAATGGTAGGGATATTTGTACTGGACTTCCTTCTGATATGCTTACATATTGTTTACTCATATGAAATCACAACAGGAAATTGATTTGTACTTGAGAGAGGTATTCACATTCTCCTAGCCCTGGAGAATCAATGGAATGGACCAGGAGGTCCCAGAGATTGTATGTGATTCCTTAATTCTTCAACAATGTTAGTGATGATACCACTACAAATACACTTAGCATTACTACCTAAAGTTAATTAGTCATCCCAATTCTCCACAAATTTGTAGACATCAATTAAAAGTCATCATTTTAGTCAATTGGGTCTTTCAAGTCAATGAGGTATCTTTTTTGTTATTATTCTGTTTTCTTTTAGATTGTTTTTCTACATGCATTAATATAAAATTCATGGGATTGCTTTTCTGATGACATAATGATGACAACTTTCACGTTTTCATAAGTAAAACAAAGGAAGTTGAATTTGATTATTTTTTAATTCAGACTAGATATTGCTGGTATATAAGGAATGTAATAATTCTTTTATATCTACTTTATATTTAACTCTTATTCTATGTATCCTGACACTAATAATAATAATGACAATATAATAATAATAAAATAATAACAACACCAGTGCTCACACTGCGCCAGCCTCATGCTTAGTTTTTGAGGTATATCATCTCATTTAAACTTCTCAAAATGAAGGATAAGCACAAGTAGCATGTCCACTTTAACCCATACAAAATGAGATTTAGAGAAGTTGAACTAGTGTCCAATGTTAAACAATTGTCCAAGGCAACAAATGGCCCAGCTGGATGTCAAACCTCAAACACAGGCTCATCATTATATATGCTACATGATGCTACATGTGTTCTTTTAGTTTTTCTGATGATTCTGCTGCCAAGGATACATAGATAATTTGTCTGTAAATAACAAAATCACTGCTTCTGTTTCAGAATATTTGTATCTTTTAATTTGTGCTAACTGAAGTAGCCAATTAAACAGATTCAAGTTAAACATGAAACATAATGCAGATTTTGAGTCTGAGATATATACGTATATAGTTTTATAGGGTCAAGGCAAAAATTCTAGTCTTTTGAGGCAGAAATGATAATTATAGTCAGTCAAATTTCACATGTAGATAGTTAAATATATTTCCATTTAGATCTGTTAAAATGAAGGATTTGGTTAATAAATTTCCTAGTATTGATCTATTCTTGCATTCATGAAATAAACCCCACTGGCCATGATGGATTAAGTTCTTTAAATACAGCTGGATATCATTTGCTGATAATTTACTTGCTATTTTTGCATCTATATTCGTAATTGAGATTGATATTTTCTTTCTTACTCTTTGTTAGGTCTTGTTATCAGCATTACAGCATAGCTTTTCTTCTGTCTCTATGCTCTGGAAACATTTAAGTAGGCTGAAAATTATCTGTTTCTTGAGGATTTGAAAAAAGTATCTTATAATATGACTTGCATCCACTCTTTTAGGGGATAGGGCAATAGTCTCATTTACTTCAGCTTTATCAGGTTTTCTATAATGACTTTAGTCAACTTTGATAATTTCTTGCTGATTCATTTATCTCACAAAAAGAGCCTTGAAATTAATGAGATTTTTACAGAATACATTTATTTTCATATTTCTTCTGTATCTACTTTTATGCACTTTCTGTCTTCGGTGGTTACCTACAATATTTTGAACATCTGTCATACAGATTGACAGTTTTCCACAAGTGAATCTCACTTTCCGAAAAACAAATAAATACAACCACTACATTTCTTCACATCTGTGTCACTAGGGTGCTACTAGACTTCAGCTCTTCCAAAGTACCCATAGGATTCTTATGTTTAGAAGTTAGTTGAATGATAACCCAGATCAGACATAGAAACCCCATATTACTAAGCTGTTACAGACTGAATGTTTGTGACCTCTTCTCCAAAAATACATATGTTGAAGTCCTAACCCCCAAATGTGGCTGTATTTGGAGATGGGGCCCTTAAGGGAATAATTAAGGTTAAATGAGGTCATAATGGTGAGAACTCAATCCAATCAGATTAGTGTCCATAAGAAGTGACATCCACCTCCTCAAGCAAGTAAGAAAACCTCACCAGGACCTGAAAATGCTGACACCTTGACCTTGGACTTCCCTAGCCTGCTGAGCTGTGAGAAGTCAATTTCTGTTGTTTAATGCATACAGTCTGTAGCATTTTGAAATGGTAGATCAAGAAAACCAATAGACCAGAGTGAAAAGAAACACAGTAGCATGATCTGGAGCCAGCAGTAGCTGCAGGCAGCTTCTACACCAGAAAGATAAAGTAGCTCTCTGGGCCAATTCTGTTTGGTTGTATTGTTGCAGCCCTCCTAAATGTTCTGTGAGCAAGATATATCTCACACTAAATTATTTTCTTCTTAAACAAGCTACAATGTCTTCTGATAAGAACCTTACCCAAACAATATAAACATAGTTTTAATTTATTTATTTAAATATTTTCATTTCTTATTTCTCTCTACATTTTTTTCTCATCAGAATTGCATATTTTACGTTTCAAAGAGGCAGTACTTGGAAGAGTAACATTTTAAGCATACTAATTGTGGCAGGCCCCCCAAAGAGGCCCACATCCTAATCTCCAGAACCTGTGAGTATATTATGCAATATGGCAAGAGAAATTAAGGTTGCAGATATAATTCCTTGACTTTAAAATAGGGAAATTATACTGAATTATCTGAGTGTGCCAAATGTAATCAGAAGGTCCTTTTAAAAGGTGCAGGGAGGCAGAAGAGTATCAGGGCAATGCTGTATGAGAAATATTCAGAAGGTCATCTCCTTTCCACAGATGGAAAGGAGCCATGTGCTAAGGAATGTTACTGCATTCCTCTAGAAGCTGGAAAAGAGAAGGTAATTAATTGTCCACTAGAACTTTTAGGAAAAACACAGCTCTGTCAACACCTTGATTTTAGCCAAGTGAAACCTATTTTGAACTTCTGACCTCCCAAACAATAAGATAGTAAATTTGTGTTTTTGATAGTACCAAGTTTGTGGTAATTTGTTACAGCAGCAATAGAAAACTAATATATTGGTTAAGGAATAAACTTTGGAATCAGAGAGAACAGTGATCAAATTACAACCTCATCATCTGTAAACTATGCGCCCTTACCCAGGAAATATAATTTCCATAAGGCTCTGATTCCTCATCTATAATGATACCTAGTTGGCAAATATTTGACATATAATACTCACTGAAAAAAATTTACAAGAATTAATTTTCCATTTATCTAATTTGTCATGATTTTCTTTGTATATCATTCTCTTTCTCTTGCTTTGCCTAGTTTTATTTTCAATTTACTCATGTAATTTCTTAAACTACCAATTAGCTAAGCTATCTTCTTTCTTATTTTTTAGTGAAAGCTTTTAAAGTTATTGCTTTTCCTCTAAGTATAGCCTTAGCTGCATTATGTAAGTTTGGGTAAGTAGTGTTCTCATCATATTTAATTATTTTTAATGGTTTTAATTTCTACTTTGACTGAAAAGTTGTTTGGGAAAGTTTGTACTGTTTTAAATCTAAGAATTGCTGTAATTTGTTGTTATTGCTATTGATGATGTTTAAAGCTTTGACAATAATTTCCATCTGTATTGCACACAAATCAGAAAATGGGTCCTATATAATTGGACCATTAGTATTTATAAGATTGGCTTAAGATTTTGTTAAATGGATACTCAATCTTCTCTGTTTCCATAATAATTAAATTTTTAATAAATAATTTATATTCTGCAAACTTACTTACAAATTTATCTCTGGTTATTCTGGTAAAGGCTGGAATTCTCCATGTATTAAAATTAACTTCTTGGTTATTTTCCCTTAGATTCCTGAAAGTTATTTTTCTATATATTGTTGTTCTCTGCTATTTACTTTAGAAAGCATGTCATCTCATCCTTGAGGCCTGCATTTTTGTTTTCTATTTAAAATTTACTTATTTTCCCTTCCAGGACTTTTACTTTGATGACAACTTTGCCTTAAATGAATATTTAATATTTTCTCATTTTTATTTGCATTTTCTATTTCAACATTTAGTTTTTATTAGTTGATTTTTATTAGTTTGTTAGTTTTTATCTGTTTGTTTTCTGTATATGTCTCGTAAAGAGCATACATTGGAATTTTATTACCGTTACACAAGCTAATAGTCTTTTCTTGGCAATATAATAGTTTAAGCATTGACATTTTTAACAGAAATTTTGATATTTTTACATAAATAGTTTTGTTATACATACATACACACATATTCATATGCTGTAATTATACATTACCATAGTGTTAATTTTATTACTGGTAGTTTTCAAGAAGTTTTCAAAACATCATTGAGGCTATGTGTATCAATGTGATGTAGATAAGCCTGAAGAACACCTATGTCAGTGTGATTTAGTCATTTGTTCCAAAAAACTTGGTCTATGAAAGATATGGCTGTAAAACACTATATTACTTACCTATTTCATTCAGGAAATCCCTATGACATTTATTTTAGAGATAATCTGCTCATCTAGACAAACATTTTGCTTATCATTCAAGACTCAGTTCAACACCCCTGCTTTGTTGTGTCCACCAAAACTAAATTATGATATTGTGAATCCAGCCCTATCTCCATCAGATTCCTTCTTGGAAAGACCTTCCTTGAAATTGTTTGATCCTAGATTCAAAGTCTATAAACCTCCCTCTTTAGGTGTCCCCTTTTGAGAGAGTACTAAGACTTTGTATTATTCTCCCTACTGTAGAAAGCTCTAGTAAACTGAACTTTAATAACAAGTCTGGAGCTAGTTTGTAATACTGAATAGTATTAGAATGAAAATAAGGTGCCATCTCTTTTTTATGGTAAGGAATTTAACGTCTCTCAATTTTTCCTGCCCATTCCCACAGTACAACCATTTCTAATGTAAAATGATTTACACCAAGGTTACTGCAATTAATTTTACAATCATAAATTCTCTCAAACAATTATTTAGGTTTAATTTGTATTTGTTTTCACATTTTTATACCTGATTTCTCCAATTTTGAGCATTTAATTTGGAATTGTTTTATAAGTAGTTGGAATATTACTGATATATCCACTGAAAACTTTTAAACACTTATCAATGTAATTTGTAGTGAATCTTTTATGTATTTGAATACTTACATTTTGAATACTTTGCAATTTGAATACTTGTCCTATTTCTAAAATTTGTTTGGATAAAAATTATCTCAAGTCTTCATAAACATCCTCCTTTAACATCTGGTGTTTAGTGTTATAGAGAATTTGGAGGTTAGACTACTTCTTTTACAGATAATCTATTTTTCTTTTTCTTCTTTTGATCTGTGTTGTTGTAGATTTTAATTTTCTTATGTGCCTACTTGATTTTTTTCTAAGATAGAGGTTTCCTTTTTAAAAAGTTTTACCTGAAGTGGTAACATTTTCCCTTTAGGCTATTTCATTTTGTATATGTTTGTAATTTTTTTGAAGAGACATTTCTCCAACAATAATGTTATGTCTTGAACAATAACTTAATACATTCTCCATCATTCTTTGTTATTTTCCTTTTCCTCTGCTATGAAGGAAAGTGTCTAAAGTCTATCTTCCATATCATTAAATCCTGATTTTTAATTTTTCTGATAAAAATTTAATCTATACATTGGGTATTTGTTTCCTTGGTTACTTCTTTATCTTTTCCTTCTCCCTTTTCATCTTATCCTGTTCAATCTTGATCGTTTTCCACATCAAGGATGTCAAAGAGTTTTCTAAAGCAATTTTATGGTTTCTATATTAATAGCTCATTTTCAAAGGTACTGTCTTTTTCTGAGTCTTCATTTGATATTTTCTTTCCTTGGATCTGTGGTGTTTTTACTGTTCTCATTATTAAACTTTTCAGGAGTTATCCAGAGTTGGTGCTTACCAAGAGATTTGGTGTTGGTTTGCTTTGGCAAATTCTTATTTTGGAGGCAAGACTGAGGAGCAGGTTGATATACAGAAGTCCCAGGCTGTTACCCAATTTCCAGAAAATATTCTGCTTAGACTAGGGCTTCTTTACTTTTTTGTGCCATGGAAAGATTTCACCATATATTGAACCATAAGGAAATGTTTAAAATGGAAATTCCAATGAAAAAATTATATTAAAATCAGATAACATTCTATACAAAAATAAAATACATGCCAACATATGTGCTTTTTTGTTATTGGTATTAGTCATTAACACCAATACCTATTGAAAGTTCCCATAACTGCCATAAATCTAAAGTTTCCATGAGCATAAAAGATATTTTGAGACACCTGAAGCCATTGAAATAAGATATCATAATATTAATGACTTCTTTTGGGGAGAAAGTCATAAGTTATGCTAATAAATTGGTTTATTGTTTATATTCATACTTGTTAGGAATGTTACATTTCAGTTTCATATTAATGAAAATAAAGTTTTCTTTTTCCCCAGCTAATTTTCTGAATCTCCTGAATTTGGACCTCAGATTAGGACACCTGCTCTAGTGTTATTCCATTGGATATACGTGGAATAATCTATTTCCTTGCCTAACATCTTAAAACTCTAAATTAATGGATTCCATGAATAAATATGAGATATAGAAATGCAGTTTTCCAGGCATCTCTAGTTTTGCCCTTATCTTTCATTTGTAGGGATTTGGGGCTCTAGAAGTTGTAAGAGGGAAAGGATTACATTCTTCCCTTTTCAAAAAGCCATACCTTTGAAGCAAAGGGAGAGCATTCAATGTTCTTATTGGTACAGATCCTGTGTATCCAAGAACACTTAGAAAATGATGGTAAAAGAACAGAATATACTTCTATTGTCCAGCAGGTCATAATGATAAGGGCTACTTCTCAGTTTCTTGAAGTGTATCCTATTTAGGTTATCTATCAAGGTTTATTATCAAAGAGGTCTATCTTTAGTTCCCTCAGTCATATTTCTGTGTAACAATCTTGACATTTTTGGAAGTGATCTGGAGGTAACAATTACATTATGGTTGCTATTCAGATGCCAAATTAAACTAAAGATATATCAAACTTTTTTTAACTTTACACAGATAGCATATACACAACCAAAACATAATTTTCAAGGTATAGCTTGATTTTTGAAAACACTATTCCAAATCCATATTATATACTTGCTTCATAAGAAAAATTAAATAATTTCCATGAATAAAATGGATCAGAGCTATCCTTGAATATAGAGTATGGGGAACAACTTTTCTCCTAAGAGTTTCAATTTTTCTATTTGTTGAGTTTACTTTAGGTAAAATTACACATTTGTAAACGTGGATTTTCTTTTAATACACACAAATATGCACACACGCAAACTATAATATTGTACTTAAACTATTCTACACTTTTTGAAAAACCCAACTTTTTAAAGGAGTACATTCTTTTAGTCATACACAATGGATAGATAGATAGATAGATAATCAATATATTGGTTATACTTTCAAGTCTTTCTTTTCTTTTCATTCTTATTCTTTTAACATTACTGAATAAGCAGTAGAGATGGGGGGGAGCTCCTATGGTACTTTTATAATAATTGTAAACTTAAAATTGTGTGTTCTAAGCTGCTACATGGCCATGAACTAAAGAATTATTCTCAGTTTCTGCCTCATTATAATGACACTCTAGGCTTGATCTCTCATCCAGCTCTGCACAGAACCACAGAGAGCAGAGGACTAGTAACAAGTAACCATGGAAACCAGACTCCATACGTGTTTGCACAGAATGAAGAAGGTTATATTGCTGTGGAATTTCATTTAAATGAAATTTTCTGATTGTCCTATGAGTTCAGATTCTCTGGAAAACAAAGCATTTCTCAAGTCAATAGGTTATTCATCAAGTGCAGGAACTGTGTTCTCTATAAGGGAAAATGATGGTATTCCATAAGACAAGTATTTTCAAGATTTTTACAAAGAAGAAATAGAGCAAACTTTCCCAGTTGAAAATACGCCTTGGCAAAGAGCACAGAAAGCGTTCTCTACTTGTTATTGAGCTGGAGAATATAATCCTGAGAAAAGAACAGCTATCTTAGAATGAAGGAATCTTTAAACTCCATTATCAGTTTAACTAGTCAATGTCTTTTCTTCTCCTTTTCAAAAGAAACTATTAACTAAACAAAACCCACACAGAGAAGCTTTGGGTGTAGAATTTAGGAATAAATATTACTTTGTTCTTTGTTTACATAATAAATTTATCAAAATTGTATCTGCAAAATTAAACCAAATATATTCAGCTGAATATAACAAAAAACAGTTGGGTATTCAAAGATGTTTTCTCCAAATGCTTTTCTTAGAATATTTATGAAAGACAAAGCTGAAAATGGTAGTGATTAAGGAATATTATTGGTAATTTGTAGATTCCCACATATTTCTGTATCTAGACCTTATTTTTAATTCAATTTTTTAAAATATCTAAGAACAAAGAGGGTGCTATGCCTCTTGTCATATTTTTGCTCTAAATTCCTATCTTCTTTTGATTATTTTGGGCATTTTTGTCTATATAAATATTCCCCAAGCACTGACATTTTTTGGTTCATCATATTTGATAACATAATGTGCTATAATAAAACTACCTCTCAGTCCCCACACTGAAAAATATCTCAGAAAATTTGAGATGTGTATTTGACAATAGTGTTACAGGTAGGAGTAGAAATCAAGGAGTCCATGAGGGGCCTCCAGGAGACCACGATGCCTCAATTATGGTAACACTGAGGACCAACCATCCCAGAACTCATCAACTTATGAGTTTTCTAAGTAAATTATCTTAAAAATTATTCCAACGGGCTTAGCTGTGAGATACAGCTAACTGACCCTGATTATTGCATTTGATTCCTCAATATATACTTTGAAGACCACATAGTTCTTACCAATAATCAATCAGGTACAGGGGATACTTTTGTAACTCAAAACCAACTGAGAATAATCAAGTATTTTTGGAACACTCACTCTATTTCTGATACTGTGCTAGAGGGAGATAGAAGAATGAGGTATTCATCCTCAAGCATCTTAAAGTGTAGTTGGCTTACCCCCATACAAAAATGAAGAGTACATGAGACTATGCAAAGTGGCACAGAGGAAATATGATATAGGAATTTAGAACAAGGGAAGATCTGTGTAGGATAGGAAGAAAAACAGAGAACACTCGAAGAAGGGAGGGGGGACTTGAAATGTGTCTAATGGATAGGTATGATCTAAAGAAGGGCAAATTTCTTTTAATTTTCAAATTTAGAGGTGATTTTAAAAGTGCATTTATTAAACAGTAATGTATTTTAAAAAGCATATAAATTCAAAGTGAAGAGTAGTAAATTTGAATTACCTCCAAACCTGTGATATTTTGTAGATGATCTAGGAAGCTCGGGATTTCAATTGAAAAGGAACAGATGTTAAAACAATTATTTTTGTTATGTCGGATGTTTTAAAAATGCTAGCATAACAGTTAAATACTTCAATATGATGCCCAGATTTGTTTTCAAAAGCAAGACAATGAGAAAAAAGAATGTAAACACCCGGGGAAAAATATAATTATACATTGCACTTTTTTGCTGATGCCATTTTTATGAATCTTAGATTAGAAGGCCAGTTATATTTTTAATGCTTCTTTTAGTTTTAACCACCAAAAGTGCAGAGCTGTTAATTTAAGCATCTTTGTTACCTTACAATTCCTGCAGTAAATCAAAGAAATCTAAATTAGACATCATTGTCTTTGCAAAAATAACATGGTAGCGGTAGATATCACAATAATTTTCACTGAATTTCAGAATATTTTATTCCATTTTAGTGAATTCTTGAGAAGATTTTAGGAAATAAATCACTTCCTCTAGCATACATAATGCTTTCTGAAATTTGCTTCATTGGAGAATAGATTAAAAATTAGTAATTAATAAGACACAAGTGCCCTTTAAACTTAGTCATCATCATTTTTCTTCACTCTTACAAAGTTGTAACCTCCATTTGACTAAATTAACAGTTCCCATCATCAAATTTATCAGTGCTAGGAATTAACAGAATGTTGGCATTGAGGATGAAGAACTGGTATAATTGTTCAGGTAGCCCACCATGTTTACATTCTGGATGGAGATGAAAGCAGTTTGGGATTTGGATATGGACAGGGATACTTACTGATGCCTGGGTCATTTTCAGATGAGTTTTTGAGTTCGGTTCCAGAAAAATGTATTTGACAGACGTTATACCTTGGGACAATATTAATGTCTCTCTGAGTCTCCTTTTATTCATCTGCAACATATGCTTACATTTTCAGTAATTCTAAATCCTGGATCCCACCTCTCACACACTTTATTCCTCTGCTCTGGGCACCTTGCTGCAAGGTGTTGGAAGAGAGTTATGAAACACACCAGGCAACCCATGTGCTTTGTGTCCTGAATTAGGTTCACATACAAATGTATATATATACATATTTATATTAAAATATAAAAATTAAATCAAATAATAAATAAATGTTTCAATTAAAATAGGCAAAATAAAGATGGCAACTGATCCAGATATTTTAAAAAATCTTTTTGAAATGTTTCTATTCACAATATTTACTGATACTCATTAATAAGCTGCCCTTGATACTTAACCTGAATTCACCTATCGATATTATGGTGATTTACCATAAATCAAATTGGGAGCTGAAATTTCAATGACCAAAGTAATGCAATATTATGATAATTTCTAAATAGATAATCTAAAGAAATCAACAGAATCTTTTCAAAGATGCTTTATTACTATCACATAAGAAATTATTTAATTATGGACTTTTAGATAAAAAATGATTTCTACTTCTAACCATGACAGAACTTGCCTTGGTGCTGGATTTGCCTTCTCACCATAAAAACAAGAACACTGGAAAAGCATGAAACAACTCTTTTCAGATATTGGGAAAGCACACAATGCAGGGCTGTGATTCTTGAGAAAAAAACAATGGAAGAAAACACAGAAATCTCCCTCTTTTTATAGGCAGGCACTTACCAAACTCAGAGTGGAGAGGGGGACATAAACAAAGTGAAGCAGTATTGCTGGAATGTGGATACAAAGATTGGAATTATGACCTATAATGGAAAAGAATCTGGAAAAGAATCTGAAAAAGTATATACATACATGTATATATACCTGAATCACTTTGCTGTATACCTGAAACTAATACATTATAAATCAACTATACTTCAATTTAAAAAAAAAAAAAAAAAGATGGGAGTTCAAGGATACTGAGGTATCTGAACTTTAGCCACTTGTCCTGAGAAGCTTAGAAACAGTAAACTTCTCAAGAGAAACATTGGAATATTTGCTTCACTTCTCTGTGCCTCCCTTCTGTCTAGGATCTTGATATTCCTCAAATCCAGGTGTTTTGATAGCACCAAACTCTATTTTTTGTCTCTCTAGATTTGAAAAATTGTTTAAAGTTCTCCTGACTTCCCTGCCTTTCAGGCTTCTCTCTGCCTACTTTGTCTCTCCACCCCACCAAGAATAAGCAAGTGTCCTGCAGAGCAAACGGGGTAGAAGGAAAGCAGCCTGCAAACGTCAGGGCCCAACTCAGTGGTTTTCCCTGCTCTTTGGAAAATTGGTCTCTCATTATTGCTTTAATTTTCATTTTCCTACTAATATATAATAATTTTAAACAGTTAGATTTGTCTCCTAAATGCATTAATAAAATTTAACAAGGAAAATCCTTGAGATGGTAAAATATTCTCAAATTCTAAAACCTGAGCATCCAAATCGAAAGAAAAGGAAGATCAGGTTGGAGCGGAGATGACAGATACAATGAGAGTAACGACTAACTCCAAGGATGGTCTTACTGAAGAGAAAGCATTTTAAGATTAAAGAAAAATCTGGTCAGAACATTCAAGAAAAGTTCTAATTTTCATTACACTAATAAAGTTATTCATGCTGAAGTGTGTATACACCCGAACACTGCTCTTATTCATGTTATTTGTATTTTTTGGCCTGGAATATGGGTTTTAAATAGATATTGTCAGTACCACCTTCATTAAAATAAACAAAATATTTGTAAAACCCTAAAGAGAGAGAGAGAGAAGAGAGAATGATAATCTATGCCTTTATGGATGAGCACAGTCTACTTGAGGGGGATGAAGCAGAAGGATTGTGGTCCTGGTGCTGACTGGCTGTGGTCCCAGCCTGTAGGTGATGGAGAGCTCACCCAGGAAGTGGCCAGTCATCACAGGCTTGATTTCCGTTTGGTTGAGGTCTTGCCTTTGTAGACACTCACAGTGTTGCCCACCCTCTTGGACAGGATGACCCCATCCTACAGGTGTGTCTCCACTCCCTAGAGCTTCTCCATGGGCACCACCTTTTTCTTGGCTTTCCTGGGTGCTTCAGCTGCATCAGCTGCTCCCAGGACATGTCCAGCTGAGGGTCGAGGTCCACACCATGGGAGGTGAACTGACCCAAGGTCCTCTTCTTCTTCTGATCTACTTCTGCCATCTTGTCGATTTTATTTTTCAAGATGTTAGCTTTCCTATACATAAAAAAAATTATATGATCATATTCTCTCTTCACATATTTTTAATTTTAATGAAAAAATTTTTATTGTTTTTAGTTTCCAAAACACAGCTATGATCAATAGACATATAACACAAACCACATATGTAATTTTCAACCTTTTAGTCGCCAAATTTTAGAGTAGAAAAGAAACAGGTGAAATTAGTTTTCATAATAAATTGTCATTTAACCCAATATATCCAAAATATTATCATTTACACATTTAATCAATATAAAAATTATTCATGAGATACTAGCAATGATATACCCGTCACACTCACTTCAGCAAACAACAATGTGGATGCAGTGGTTAAAGTGAAATGTCGTCCTACTAAAGCAATAAAGATGTATTAAAGGGAAAAAGGGTTAGAGGGTTTCACTTTTTAAATTAAAATTGAAATTAAATAAAATTTTAAATTCATTTCCTCCATTGAATTACCCACATTGAAGTGCTCAATAGCTTCTTGTGGTTAGTAGTTACCGTCCTAGATGACACATTTCTAACCACTCTTGATGATGGCAATTAGTAATTTTCAGTGAAGGCTGTATATCACTGCCAGAAGTGGGTTAGTCAAAGAAATATCTCCCTCAAAAGAGAGACACTGTTGGGGGGAGAGATAAATTAGGAGCTTGGGATTAAAATATACATGCTACTATGTATAAAATAAATAACCAATAAGAACCTACTGTATAGCACAGGGAACTATACTCAATATCTTTTAATAAACCTATAATGGAAGAGAATGTAAAAAAAAAGAATATATGTATATATAAATATATAAATATATAAATATATATATATATATATATATGAATCACTTTGCTGTACACCTGAAACTAACAAAACATTGTAAATCGACTATATTTCAATAGAAATTTTGTAAAAAAAGAGAAACACTCTTGAGAACGACTAACCAAAATGAATTGTGTTATATCTCAGACATCTTTTAAATTTCAAAGAATAAATAAGTTAAAATAATTATGAACAATGCTGTTGATCTTAAAATCAATTCTCTTGTTATCCTGCCAAATAACACTATATTCAAAACCTTTGCATTGAAAATCTTATTTTTTTAATTTAAAAATATTTACCCTGTAAGCACTTTTCCTTTCATAGTCTCACTATACAAATTGTTGAATTTCATCAAGACCCTGGAACTTTGGCATCTCATCTACTCTGTGTCATCTGTCTCCTAGTGACTGCATTTTTATCCCTGTTTGAACCAGACATTGTGGTCCCTAACTTTCAAGAATTCTCCACTTACAACCTACAACCACTTTGTTTTCTTGTCCTTCCATTACACTGCATCTGTAAATCATCATTAGAAAATCACTCCAAACATTTGCTTTCCCTGCTTTTAAATGCAAACCATTAAGCACTGCTGGGAAAAATCATACCTCTGTGCCAAAACAAATTTCCTCTGCTCAAGTTCAGTCAACAATCCTATTGTTCTAACGTGTAAACTCCATTAGCCTTTCTACCTAGCAGGATCTCCA
Source organism: Eschrichtius robustus (assembly GCF_028021215.1). Taxonomy (NCBI): domain Eukaryota; kingdom Metazoa; phylum Chordata; class Mammalia; order Artiodactyla; family Eschrichtiidae; genus Eschrichtius; species Eschrichtius robustus. Next base: position 25,812,492 of record NC_090840.1, on the reverse strand, counting down.
ACTCTTTAACATCTTCAATTTCTCCACTCCATCCCCATGCCCATGCACACCTTCATGCCCTACCCTTGGTAGAGAAAATATATCTTCTTAAATTATAGCAAATACAGAAACCAAGTAGTAGAAATTCCTTCAACTTCCTACCTCCACCACAAGTGAATTTATCTTCATTTACTACCTTACCTCCTTCTTTTATGTCTCAGTGAGAGAAGTACCAAGTTACTTGCTCAAAAATTACTTTGAACTTTAATAAAACTCTGAATCTCTTCAGAAACCTTTTTCCTCAGTATTTTTATTCCTTTCCTTTGTTTTCTTACCTTCAGGGTATAATAATCTCTGCCGTGTTAACAAAACAAAACAAACAAAAAATATGTTTTTATTTTTCTCTATATATTATATTATCTTTCTCCTTTTCTGCACAATTAGTCCCCAAGGGGAAAAAAAAAATGTTTCCATATTGTGTGACTTTCCTTATCTCCCTTGATTCCTAGTTATGTTTCCACATGGTTTCTGTTCCCACAACTCCACTGAATCTGTTCTCAATTAGGTCAATGTTGCTGTGCCAGATGCAGGAGACACTTCTAAGGAGTTACTTTAACTGATCTTTCTCTTTGCCATTTGGTTAATTCCTCTTTCTTCCCTGGGCCTTCCTAATGCTTCTCATTACGAGATTTTTCCCAAATATTCTGGTCACTCCTTTTCAGTCTTTGTCATTAGACCTTTTTCTGAGTTCATTTTAAGATGTTAATTTTAATAATATAAATTTCTAAATAACATTTTCCATATTATAATATGGAAAATGAAAATGGTGGGTTTCTTCTGAAAATCATTCAACCTGTTGACTTGATAAAAAGACAATTCACCAAGCTGGGTGAACTGAATGCTCTAAACAGGTGCTTATGATTTTAGAAATAAAACCTCTATTCTTCATATGTGTCCTGAGAGAAAGTTATGTAAAAATCTTAATAGCAATATAATCAGACTATTACCACACAACAATTGTACCATAAAGAACACCAGTCATGGATATAATCATAGAAAATTGCCTGGCAATTGCAACATTAAAATGCATCAATCATAGCTACAATCACACAAATGACTAAAATCAGTAGTAAAATTTAGAGCAATTACAATTTTTTAAGGAATTATTATGTGGGAAAATTATTTAAATAGCAATACAAGGTTTCTAATTTTTAAATGAAAGAATGTCTCTGATATATGAATGCCTCACAACTAGAAGGGCACTTCTGCAATAATCTCCAAGTTCTTTCAAATGCCCTGGCCACTTATCAGTGTATCTGAACATCAATGTATCTGAACATCAAATCTCAATTTCAAAGACAAGATAGATCCTAGTATGTAAGAAATAATGTACACTGGTATTTGAAAAATGTAATAGACTCCTAGAGGAAAAAAAAAAAAAAAAGATTTCTGAATTCTATAAGGAAATGGTATCAAAATTGTAAGCCATTTAAATGATTATTTTTTTTTGCAAAAGTGACTTTACAGCTATTGGAAATAGATATGAACAATTAATAACACTGTATAAAAAGCAAAAATGTAAGAGGAGCTTCAAGATGGCAGAAGAGTAAGACGCGGAGATCACCTTCCTCCCCACAAATACATCAGAAATACATCTACATGTGGAACAACTCCTATAGAACACCCACTGAAAGCTGGCAGAAGACCTCAGACCTCCCAAAAGGCAAGAAACTCCCCACGTACCTGGGTAGGGCAAAAGAAAAAACAGAGGCAAAGAATAGGGAAGGGACCTGCACCAGTGGTAGGGAGCTGTGAAGGAGGAAAGGTTTCCACACACTAGGAAGCCCTATCGTGGGCAGAGAGTGCGGGGGGCAGAGGGGGGAAGCTTCGGAGCCACGGAGGAGAGCGCAGCAACAGGGGGGCGGAGGGCAAAGCGGAGAGACTCCCGCACGGAGGATCGGTGCCGAGCAGCACTCACCAGCCCGAGAGGCTTGTCTGCTCACCCGCCAGGGCGGGCGGGGGCTGGGAGCTGAGGCTCGGGCTTCGGTAGGATCGCACGGAGAGGACTGGGGTTGGCTGCGTGAACACAGCCTGAAGGGAGCTAGTGCACCACGGCTAGCTGGGAGGGAATCCGGGAAAAAGTCTGGAGCTGCCGAACAGTCAAGAGACTTTCTCTTGCCTCTTTGTTTCCTGGTGCGTGAGGAGAGGGGATGAAGAGCGCTACTTAAAGGAGCTCCAGAGACGGGCGAGAGCCGCAGCTAACAGTGTGGACCCCAGAGATGGGCATGAGACGCTAAGGCTGCTTCTGCAGCCACCAAGAAGCCTGTGTGCAAGCACAGGTCACTATCCACACCTCCCCTCCCGGGAGCCTGTGCAGCCCTCCATGCCACTGCCAAGGTCCCGTGATCCAAGGACAACTTCTCCAGGAGAACACGCTGCACGCCTCAGGCTGTTGCAATGTCACGCTGGCCTCTGCCGCCCGCAGGCTCACCCCGCATCCGTCCCCCTCCCTGCCCCCGGCCTGAGTGATCCAGAGCCCCGGAATCAGCTGCTCCTTTAACCCCGTCCTGTCTGAGTGAAGAACAGACGCCCTCAGGCAGGTCCAACTCCAAAGCTGAACCCTGAGAGCTGTGTGAACAGAGAAGAGAAAGGGAAATTTCTCCCAGCAGCCTCAGGAGCAGCGGATTAAATCTCCACAATCAACTTGACATACCCTGCATCTGTGGAATACCTGAATAGACAAAGAATCATCCCAAATTGAGGAGGTGGACTTTGGGATCAAAGATATGTATATATTTTTCCCTTTTTTTGTGTGTGTCAGTGTGTATGTGTAAGCTTCTGTGTACGATTTTGTCTGTATAGCTTTGCTTTTACCATTTGGCTTAGGGTTCTGTCTGTCCTTTTTTTTCTTTTTTTTTACTTTTAAAAATTCTTTTCTTAATAATTATTTTTTATTTTAATAACTTTATTTTATTTTACTTTATTTTATTTTATTTTATGTTTCTTTTTTTCTCCCTTTTATTATGAGCCACGTGGATGAAAGGCTTTTCATGCTCAGCCAGGCGCCAAGGCTGTGCCTCTGAGGTGGGAGAGCCAATTTCAGGACACTGGTCCACAAAAGACCTCCCAGCTCCACGGAATATCAAATGGAGAAAATCTCCCAGAGATCTCCATCTCAACACAAAGACCCAGCTTCACTCAACGACCATCAAGCTACAGTGCTGGACACCCTATGCCAAACAACTACCAAGACAGGAAAACAACCCCATCCATTAGCAGAGAGGCTGCCTAAAATCATAATAAGGCTGCAGACACGCCAAAACACACCACCAGACGTGGACCTGCCCACCAGAAAGACAAGATCCAGACTCATCCACCAGAATACAGGCACTAGTCCCCTTCATCAGGAAGCCTACACAACCCACTGAACCAACCTTAGTCACTGTGGACAGACACCAAAAACAACGGGAACTACGAACCTGCAGCCTGCGAAAAGGAGACCCCAAACACAGTAATTAAGCAAAATGAGAAGACAGAAAAACACACAGCAGATGAAGAAGCAAGGTAAAAACCCACCAGACCTAACGAATGAAGAGGAAATAGGCAGTCTACCTGAAAAAGAATTCAGAATAATGATAGTAAAGATGATCCAAAATCTCCAAAATAGAATAGAAAAAATACAAGAAACGTTTAACAAGGATGTAGAAGAACTAAAGAGCAAACAAACAGTGATGAACAACACAATAAATGAAATTAAAAATTCTCTAGAAGGAATCAATAGCAGAATAACTGAGGCAGAAGAACAGGTAAGTGACCTGGAAGATACAATAGTGGAAATAACTACTGCAGAGCAGAATAAAGAGAAAAGAATGAAAAGAATTGAGGACAGTCTCAGAGACCTCTGGGACAACCTTAAATGCACCAACATTCAGATTATAGGGGTCCCAGAAGAATATGAGAAAAAGAAAGGGATTAAGAAAATATTTGAAGAGACTGTAGTTGAAAACTTCCCTAATATGGGAAGGAAATAGTTAATCAAGTCCAGGAAGCACAGAGAGTCCCATACAGGATAAATTCAAGGAGAAACAAGCCAAGACACATATTAATCAAACTATCAAAAATTAAATACAAAGAAAAAATATTAAAAGCAGCAAGTGAAACAGAACAAATAACATACAAGGGAATGCCCAGAAGATTAACAGCTGATCTTTCAGCAGAAACTCTGCAAGCCAGAAGGGAGTGGCAGGACATATTTAAAGTGATGAAGGAGAAAAAGCTACAACTAAGATTACTCTACCCAGCAAGGATCTCATCCAGATTTGATGAAGAAATTAAAACCTTTACAGACAAGCAAAAGCTAAGAGAATTCAGCACCACCAAACGAGCTCTACAACAAATGCTAAAGTAACTTCTCTAGACAGGAAACAGAGAAGGAAAAGACTTACCATAACAAACCCAAAACAATTAAGAAAATGGGAATAGGAACATACATATCATTAATTACCTTAAATGTAAATGGATTAAATGCTCCATCCAAAAGACGTAGACTGGTTGAATGGATACAAAAATAAGACCTGTATATAGGCTATCTACAAGAGACCCACTTCAGACCTAGGGACACATACAGACTGAAAGTGAGGGAATGGAAAAAGATATTCCATGCAAATGGAAATCAAAGGAAAGCTAGAGTAGCAATTCTCATGTCAGACAAAATAGACTTTAAAATAAAGACTATTACAAGAGACAAAGAACGACACTACGTGGTGATCAAGGGATCGATCCAAGAAGAAGATATAACAATTGTAAATATTTATGCACCCAACATAGGAGCACCTCTATACATAAGGCAAATACTAACAGCCATAAAAGAGGAAATCAACATTAACACAATCATAGTAAGGGACTTTAACAACCCACTTTCACTAATGGACAGATCATCAAAAATGAAACTAAATAAGGAAACACAAACTTTAAATGATACATTAAACAAGATGGACTTAATTGATATTTATAGGACATTCCATCCAAAAACAACTGAATACACTTTCTTCTCAAGTGCTCATGGAACATTCTCCAGGATTGATCATATCTTGGGTCACAAATCAAGCTTTGGTAAATTTAAGAAAATTGAAATCATATCAAGTATCTTTTCCAACCACAATGCTTTGAGACTAGATATCAATTACAGGAAAAAAATCTGTAAAAAATACAAACACATGGAGGCTAAACAATGCACTACTTAATAACCAAGAGATCACTGAAGAAATCAAAGAGGAAATGAATAAAGACCTAGAAACAAAAGACAATGAAAGCACAATGACCCAAAACCTATGGGATGCAGCAAAATCAGTTCTAAGAAACAAGTTTATAGCAATACAATCCTACCTCAAGAAACGAGAAAAATCTCAAATAAACCTAACCTTAGACCTAAAGCAATTAGAGAAAGAACAACAAAAAACCCAAAGTTAGTAAAGGAAAGAAATCATAAAGATCAGATCAGAAATAAATGAAAAAGAAATGAAGGAAACAATAGCAAAGATTTATAAAACTAAAAGCTAGTTCTTTGAGAAGATAAACAAAATTGATAAACCATTAGCCAGACTCATTAAGAAAAAAAGGGAGAGAAGACTCAAATCAATAGAATTAGAAATGAAAAAGGAGAAGTAACAACTGACACAGCAGAAATACAAAGGATCATGAGAGATTACTACAAGCAACTCTATGCCAATAAAATGGACAACATGGAAGAAATGGACAAATTCTTAGAAATGCACAGCCTTCTGAGACTGAACCAGGAAGAAATAGAAAATATGAACAGACCAATCACAAGCACTGAAATTGAAACTGTGTTTAAAGATCTTCCAACAAAAAAAAGCCCAAGACCAGATGGCTTCACAGGCAAATTCTATCAAATATTTAAAGAAGAGCTAACACCTATCCTTCTCAAACTCTTCCAAAATATAGCAGAGGGAGGAACACTCCCCAATTCATTCTACAAGGCCACCATCACCTTGACACCAAAACGAGACAAAGATGTCACAAAGAAAGAAAACTACAGGCCAATATCACTGATGAACATAGATGCAAAATCCTCAACAAAATACTAGCAAACAGAATCCAACAGCACATTTAAAGGATCATACATCATGATCAAGTAGGGTTTATCCCAGGAATGGAAGGATTCTTCAATATATGCAAATTAATCAATGTGATACACCATATTAGCCAATTGAACTAGAAAAACCATATGATCATCTCAACAGATGCAGAGAAAGATTTTGACAAAATTCAACACCGATTTATGATAAAAACTCTCCAGAAAGTAGGCATAGAGGGAACTTTCCTCAACATTATAAAGGCTGTGTATGACAAACCCACAGCCAACATCGTCCCCAATGGTGAAAAACTGAAACCATTTCGACTAAGATCAGGAACAAGAAAAGGTTGCCCACTCTCAACACTGTCATTCACCATAGTTTTGGAAGTTTTAGCCACAGCAATCAGAGAAGAAAAAGAGATAAAAGGAATCCAAATCGGAAAAGAAGGTGTAAAGATGTCACTGTTTGCAGATGACATGATACTATACATAGAGAATCCTAAAGATGCTACCAGAAAACTACTAGAGCTAATCAATGAATTTGGTAAAGTAGCAGGATACAAAATTAATGCACAGAAATCTCTTGCATTCCTACACACTAATGATGAAAAATCTGAAAGTGAAATTAAGGAAACATTCCCATTTACCATTGCAACAAAAAGAATAAAATACCTAGGAATAAACCTACCCAAGGAGACAAAAGACCTGTATGCAGAAAATTATAAAACACTGATGAAAGAAATTAAGGATGATACAAATAGATGGAGAGATATACCATGTTCTTGGATTGGAAGAATCAACATTGTGAAAATGACTCTACTACCCAAAGCAATCTACAGATTCAATGCAATCCCTATCAAACTACCACTGGCATTTTTCACAGAACTAGAACAAAAATTTTCAGAATTTCTATGGAAACACAAAAGACCCCGAATAGCCAAAGCAATCTTGAGAACGAAAAAGGGAGCTGGAGGAATCAGGCTCCCTGACTTCAGACTATACTACAAAGCTACAGTAATCAAGACAGTATGGTACTGGCACAAAAACAGAAATATAGATCAATGGAACAGGATAGAAAGCCCAGAGGTAGACCCATACACATATGGTCACCTTATCTTTGATACAGGAGGCAACAATACACAGTGGAGAAACGACAGCCTCTTCAGTAAGTGGTGCTGGGAAAACTGGACAGGTACATGTAAAAGTATGAAATTAGAACATTCCCTGACCCCATACACAAAAATAAACTCAAAATGGATTAAAGAGCTAAATGTAAGGCCAGATACTATCAAACTCTTAGAGGAAAACATAGGCAGAACATTCTATGACATAAATCACAGCAATATCCTTTTTACCCACCTCCTAGAGAAATGGAAAAAAAAACAAAAATAAACAAATGGGACCTAATGAAGCTTAAAAGCTTTTGCATAGCAAAGGAAACCAGAAACAAGACGAAAAGACAAACCTCAGAATGGGAGAAAATATTTGCAAATGAAGTAACTGACAAAGGATTTACCTCCAAAATTTACAAACAGCTCATGAAGCTCAATATCAGTAAAACAAACAACCCAATCCAAAAATAGGCAGAAGACCTAAATCGACATTTCTCCGAAGAAGATATACAGATTGCCAACAAACACATGAAAGAATGCTCAACATCATTAATATTAGAGAAATGCAAATCAAAACTACAATGAGATATCATCTCACACTGGTCAGAATGGCCATCATCAAAAAATCTACAAACAACAAATGCTGGAGACAGTGTGGAGACAAGGTAACCCTCTTGCACTCTTGGTGGGAATGTACATTGATACAGCCACTATGGAGAACAGCATGGAGGTTCCTTAGAAAACCAAAAGTAGAATTACCATACGACCCAGCAATCCCACTACTGGGCATATAACCTGAGAAAACCATAATTCAGAAAGGGTCATGTACCAAAATGTTCATTGTAGCTCTATTTACAATAGCCAGGACATGGAAGCCACCTAAGTATCCATCAACAGATGAATGGATAAAGAAGATGTGGCACATATTTACAATGGAATATTACTCAGCCATAAAAGGAAAGGAAATTGAGTTATTTGTAGTGAGGTGGATGGACCTAGAGTCTGTCATACAGAGTGAAGTAAGTCAGAAAGAGAAAAACAAATACCGTATGGTAACACATATATATGGAATCTAAAAGAAAGGGGAAAAAAAAAAAAAAGGTCATGAAGAACCTAGGGGCAAGACAGGAATAAAGACACAGACCAACGAGAGAATGGACTTGAGGATATGGGGAGAGGGAAGGGTAAGCTGTGACAAAGTGAGAGAGTGGCATGGACGTATATACACTACCAGACGTAACATAGAAAGCTAATGGGAAGCAGCTGCATAGCACAGGGAGACAGCTCGGTGATTTGTGACCACGTAGAGGGGTGGGATCGGGAGGGAGGGAGATGCAAGAGGGAAGAGTTATGGGAACATATGTATATGTGTAACTGATTCACCTTGTCATAAAACAGAAACTAACACACCATTGTAAAGCAATTATACTCCAATAAAGATGTAAAAAAAAAAAGCAAAAATGTAATTTCAGAGAAAATTAAGTGACCAGAAGCTTATAAAGAAAAAAAAAAAAAAAAAGCATGGAAATCGCTCTATCTAATCATATTTGAGATGATGGCTTAATTTTTCTTCTTTTTAATTTTTTTTGTTTATTTCTTTTTATTCTCTTTATTTTTATTGATGGAGGTCATAACAAACAGGTATGTTTAATTCAAGCCTCCATTCTTTTGAATAAAATGAAAATTCTGTTCTGTTGAAATGACCCAGTGCAAGATTGCCACAGACACATTCGAGCCAGATAATCTTGCTACCCATCAGGGTTCTTGGACTCCTTAATCAATAGAAATTGTTAAAAGGCCAGATGAGAGACTCAGGCAAGACTTTCCTGGGAGGGAGCGAGGCAGCCCGAGGGAGCAAGAACAAGTAACACATGCCCTTGCTTGGTCCCCATGGGCAGGGATGCAAACTGGTCCCTTAAATGGGGTAAGGGTAGGGGTAGATCAGTGGGTCAGGCCAGAGGGGAGGCTTAGGTGGTCTGCCATCCCCTTGGTGATGCTATGTGCAGGGATCACGAGCAGTGCTCTGCTTTTGCTGCCAGTACCTCGGAAGTAGCAGTTCTGTTTTGGCATTTTTGTATCTTATTGTTCATAATTGTCCTGACTGTGCATGCACACAGTTATTTTTATTCCCTTATAGTTTCTTTGTATTCTGTTGCTCGAGGAGACGTTTTGTCCAGGTGCAAACATTACAGCAAAGCGTCCCAGGTCCCAGCCTGTCTTAGTCTCTTGGTGTCAGAGCCCTTAGCCTAAACTCCCACACAGCACAGGCAGGCAGCCTGTCCTGCGATATGTGGTTCATCCATCTGTTCTTCCTGCCTCTGGATTTGTTGTGAGTACTGTGGCTAACTATACTGACAATACTTAGATCTTCAAAACTAGAAAAAGTTAAGAAGCTATGAAGAACAGTACCATCTTAGACAGTGGTCCCCAACCTTTTTGGAACCAGGGACCTGTTTCGTGGAAGACAATTTTTCCACGGACTGAGGGCGGGGGCAGGGATTGTTCAGGTGGTAATGCAAGCAATGGGGAGCGATGGGGAGCGGCAGATGAAGCTTCACTCTCTTGCCTTCCACTCACCTCCTGCTGTGAGGCCTGGTTCCTAACAGGCCACAGACCAGTACCAGGCCACAGCCTGAGGGTTGGGGACCCCTGATCTTAGAGACAATAGCCCCCATAGGACACTACTGAACACAAGTTGGCCCAAACTTGTCAGAAGCTATCTACCAAATTCAAAACCTGGAAAATAACCAATTAGATATTTATTTTAATTATCACATATATTATTTCTTAAATGGAAATACTTAGGGAAAACTTAAATAAGTGTAAATAAATCAAAATGCCTTACTAACTGATTAACTTTCCCTAAAAGTATATGAATTCTTCACTCTGAGGAAAGGAGAATTTTATATGAATATGGCAGGGCAGGAAAAACTGTAACAAAACTGTTACATGTTACAAGCTTAAGACCACTGGGACAGAGGATCACCAGGAAATTGAATAAATGACCAGAAGGGATCATGGAAGGTTGCTAAACACAGACAGAGCTTAGGTCAAGATAATTCATGTCATCTATCCTGAATCAAGCAATAAGTTAAAAATGCCTATTTCTCCTGCTCTGATTGAACCCCTATTCCCACAGCCCTAATCAAAATCATTACTTTTATTGTCAATTCAGCTACATTGGTAGCTAAATGGGCCTTCTTGATCTACCTTTAGAAAGTACTATTATATTAGTAAATAAGCATGTAAGTAATATATAGCATATAAGTAAATACACAGTTTCAAATGACAAAATTACTAGTAAACCCTTGTTTTAAATTCTGCACTATCAGAAAGATATTCCTTTACCTATGATTTTTATTTCAAAAGGAACTATATCAAAGACATAAACTGAGATATTTTGCTTTGTAAAATTAAACATAAAGCCCTATACACTGAAAAGTGAAACATTAAAAAGACCTAACACATGGAACTTGGAAACATAAATAATTCAAAGGCCTTCAAATGAAAAAAGCAATATGACTCACTTTTATCTTCTCCTGAATATTGTTGCTATCATTTATTTAATGCCACTAAACAAGGCTGTCAGTTTTTTTCATGTTACTTTCCATTGGTAGACATAATAATATGCCCAACCTTTTAAGAAGCTTTGTTTATGTGCCAGGCACTTTACCAAATGCTTTGCCTATGTTATCTCATTTAATTCTTCCAACAACCCTTTTGAGAATTCATCATTTTCGCTATTTTACATATTAGGAAATTGAAGCTTGGAGAGGATGAGTGCAATTAATTGTTTAAAAAGATAGAATGCAAATCTAAATCTGTCTGATTCCAAAGCCTGAACACAACCTGTGCAATTAAAGTCCTCCATAAATGACTAAGTTAGATCAGCTTAGCTCTTAAGAAAAAGTAATTCAACTTTCCAAGTACATTGCAATATAATTAAATACAGGAATTTCTAATAATCTTAAAGAGTTAATAAACAAAGGTAACCCGAGTTGAACATTTTACAAAGTAACTAACCAATTCTCTTCAAAAATGCCAGGATTATAAAGCACAATGAAATTTTGAGGAACAATTACACTAAAGAAATATGACAACTAAATATAAGGAGTTACCCTGGAGTGGATTATGTACTGGGGGGCTTGGAGGGAGGAAGTAGCTATAAAGAACATTAATGGGACAATTGAAGATAAATAAATATGGACTGTAGATTAGATAGTAATATTTATCAATGTTATGATTTCTGATTTTTATGACTGTTCTATAGTATAATAGGGGTTTTGTGCTAGTTTTGCAGTAATAAGCTTAAAATTATTTCAAATTATATCAAAATAAAAAGTTGCTGATAAATAAAAGCAAACAAATAAGGCAAATAGGAAGAAAATGAATGGCTGATAAAATTTTATGATTTTTATATTCTGACAAATATATACACTAGGGTGAATAAAAAAGAAAATGAGTAAATACATTGCTTTAACTATTTTATTATTTGAGGAAAGAATACTATGGATTCCCTGTAGCATACCTCCAGGGGCATTATAGTTGATTATTATATTTTTAAATTTGAAAGAATCTCACAGAGTTTTGCATAAGAAAATTTGGCTAATACTTTAAGAGTTTATTAACTTGTGCTCAACTAATCTTGAATTACAATGTAAATCCCTTGAGAGAATATGATAGTCGTGCAAATACTATATAAATTCACTCATAATTTTAAAAAAATCATATTAACCTCCCTCATACTACTATTCCATGGATTATTTACTAGATTGAAAAAAACACAAAAGTTTGAAAACACATGCTGTTTGAACACGTGGGAAACAGGTACTTTCATGTATTGGTGTTACGAATGGAAAATAGATTTAGTTTGTGTGTGGACCTAGAGATTATTATACTAAGTGAAGTAAGTCACACAGAAAAAGACAAATATCATGATGTCACTCATATGTGGAATCTAATTTTTAAAAATGAGGGCTTCCCTTGTGGCGCAGTGGTTGAGAATCTGCCTGCCAATGCAGGGGACACGGGTTCGAGCCCTGGTCTGGGAAGATCCCACATGCCGTGGAGCAACTGGACTCGTGAGCCACAACTACTGAGCCTGCGCGTCTGGAGCCTGTGCTCCGCAACAAGAGAGGCCGCGATAGTGAGAGGCCCGCGCACCGCGATGAAGAGTGGCCCCTGCTCGCCGCAACTAGAGAAAGCCCTTGCACAGAAACGAAGACCCAACACAGCCAAAAATTAATTAATTTTTTAATTAATTTTTTTAATGATATAAATGAACTTATTTACAAAACAGAAACAGACTCACAGATTTAGAAAATAAACTTATGATTACCAAAGGGGAAATGTGGTAGGGAGGGATAAATTAGGAGTTTGGGATTAACATACACACACTGCTATATATAAAATAGATAACCAACAAGGACCTACTGTATAGCACAGGGAACTCTACTCAATATTCTGTAATAACCTATATGGGAAAAGAATCTGAAAAAGAATGAATATATGTATATGTATAACAGAATCACTATGCTGTATACCTGAAACTAACACAACATGGCAAGAATATACAATGGAGAAAAGACCGTCTCTTCAAAAAGTGGTTCTGGGTAAACTGGACAGCTACATGTAAGAGAATGAAATTAGAACACTCCTTAACGCCATACACAAAAATAAACTCAAAAATGGATTCAAGATCTAAATGTAAGGCCAGACACTATAAATCTCTTAGAGGAAAACATAGGAAGAATACTCTATGACATGAATCACAGCAAGATCCTGTTTGACCCACCTCCTAGAGAAGTGGAAAAAAACCAAAAATAAACAAATGGGACTTAAAGAAACTTAAAAGCTTTTGCACAGCAATGGAAACCATAAACTAGATGAAAAGACAACCTTCAGAATGGGAGAAAATATTGGCCAACGAAGCAATTGACAAAGGATTAATCTCTAAAATATACAAGCAGCTCATGCAGCTCAATATCAAAAAAAAACCAAACAACCTAATACAAAAATGAGCAGAAGACCTAAATAGACGTTTCTCCAAAGAAGGTATACAGATTGCCAACAAACACATGAAAGGATGCTCAACATCACTAGTTACTAGAGAAATGCAAATCAAAACTACAGTGAGGTATCACCTCACACCAGTCAGAATGGCCATCACCAAAAAAATCTAGAAACAATAAATGCTGGAGAGGGTGTGGAGAAAAGGGAACCCTCTTGCACTGTTGGTGGGAATGTAAATTGATACAGTCACTTTGGAGAACAGTATGGAGGCTCCTTAAATAACTGAAAATAGAATTACCATATGGCTCCGCAGTCCCACTACTGGGCATACACCCTGAGAAAACCATAATCCAAAAAGTTACATGCACCCCAACGTTCATTGAAGCACTATTTACAATAGCCAGGACATGGAAGCAACCTAAATGTCCATCAACAGAGGAATGGATAAAGAAGATGTGGCACATATATACAATGGAATATTACTCAGCCATAAAAAGAAATGAAATTGAGTTATTTGTAGTGAGGTGGGTGGACCTAGAGTCTGTCATACAGAATGAAGTAAGTCAGAAAGAGAAAAACAAATACTGTATGCTAACATCCAGTATTATGGAGTCTAAAAAAATAATGGTTCCAAAGAACCAAGGGGCAGGACAGAAATAAAAACACACAGATAGAATATGGACTTTAGGACACGGAAAGAGGGAAGGGTAAGCTGGGACGAAGTGAGACAGTGGCACGGACATATATACACTACCAAATGTAAAAGAGATAGCTAGTGGGAAGCAGCTGCATAGCACAGGGAGATCAGCTCGGTGCTTAGTGACCATCTACAGGGCTGAGATAGGGAGTGTGGGATGGAGATGCAAGATGGAGTGTATATGGGGATATAAGTATATGTATAACTGATTCACTCTGTTATACAGCAGAAACTAACACAACAATATACAGCAATTATATTCCAATAAAAATGTTAAAAAAAAAATGTTTGTTAGGCTTTGGTATCATAAGTCAGCAGTATTCCGGGACAAATGTAAGGGAAATGTGAAAAAAAAGAGAGTGCTATTTCTTAGTTTTGCAGAGAACTCTGACCACAGTGAAGCCACCTTTTATACATCTTAGATTCTAGAGTGTTTACTGGTGGCATCAGGCAGGAGTATGGCAATCCTAAAGAGGCATTTGTCTACCCATTCATTTATGCACTCATTTAGCAAAAATTTACTGGGGCCATAGACAATGTGCTAAGGAGTTAATTGAGTACACAGACCCCTTTATTCTAGGAAGTGTTGGACCAGACAGACAAGTAGATCAATCCTTCCAGGACGCTGTAAAAGGGAAATGCACTGTGCAATAAAGGATTATTTGGATGGGCAGTCAAGACTATTAGAGAAAATTTCTCATTTCAGAGTCATAACCTGAATGTTAAACTTGAGACAAAACTAAATTTGCAGAATATTTTTTGCAAACTCCATGCCACCATCTGCTGAATCTCTCTTTGGGTTTTCCTAACTAGGTCATGAAACTCATAAAGTATTGTTTTTGAAATAGAAGAAATGGACACATTTCTTAATTTGGTTTAACTCTGTCCTTATACCTCTTACTTTTTAATATTGTCTCTGGTATTTCTACTGGTTGTTTCTCTTTTCAGCTGGCTCTTTACAGTACACTAGGTCAAGTCTCTTGTATACCAACCAATAACTGTGAATCCTTTCTCTGATCATAATGAAAGCTCCAAAATTTTTGTCTTCACACTGGCTCAATCATTGCCTCTGCAGAACACAAACTAATCTCTATGTTTTTACATAAACTTGCTTGGAACAAAAATTCACAAATCTAACTGGATTTTCTTTTTGCTTAAATGATCTTGGTAGCTGAGCTCCTCAACTGATCACCTCACAAGGGGGCAGTTTCTATAATGAAGTAAAAAATTAAATGATGTTAGTTTAAAACTCCGCGATGTGTTCTGATATACATTCCACATGCCTGTGGTTCAGTTAGATATTTTTAGTAATGTTCTGCAAAGTGGGAAAAACATCACTCTCTGGGTTTCTGAGAAACGTTTATGATTTTTCTCATGTGCATCGTGCTAGAAGCAACTTCTAATCAGCAGGAAACAGAGGGCGTGAGCAATTTATCCATTAAGTGAGTCATATAAGGTAAGCAAAAGAAAGAGAGACTTGCTGATGCTTAAAAGTGATATTTTTACATTTTGGTCAAATACCATTCTTCATGAACTCTAAAAAAATTTTTATTGGAGTATAGTTGATTTACACTGTTGTGTTAGTTTCAGGTATACAGCAAAGTTATACATATACATATATCCACTCTTTTTTAGATTATTTTCCCATGTAAGTCATTACAGAGCATTGAGTAGAGTTCCCTGTGCTATGCAGTAGGTCCTTAATAGTTATCTATTTTATATATAGTAGCGTGTATATGTCTTCATGAATGTTTTAACATATGCTAAGCTGAAAGTATTTTGGTTCAATTGTTAGTGAAGCAAAAATGTCTCATGGATTTTTTAAAGAACTCAAAAATATATATGAAACTTTTTCCAAGACTACATAAAAATTACTTTTGAGTTGAGATGCCAGAGTTTTACTGACAATACTTAGATCTTCAAAATTAGAAAAAGTTAAGAAGCTATGAAGAACAGTACCATCTTAGACAGTGGTCCCCAAGCTTTTTGGAACCAGCGACCTGTTTCATGTTAGACAATTCTTCCACGGACTGAGGGCGGGGGCAGGGATTGTTCGGGCGGTAATGCAAGCAATGGGGAGCGATGGGGAGCGGCAGATGAAGCTTCTCTCTCTTGCCTGCCACTCACCTCCTGCTGTGAGGCCTGGTTCCTAACAGGCCACAGACCAGTACCAGGCCACAGCCTGAGGGTTGGGGACACCTGACCTTAGAGACAATAACCCCCATAGGACACTGCTGAACACAAGTTGGCCCAAACTTGTCAGAAGCTATCTACCAAACTCAAAACCTGGAAAATAACCAATTAGATATTTATTTTAATGATCACATATATTATTTCTTAAATGGAAATACTTAGGGAAAACTTAAAATCACTTTTGAAAAATGAGAAATATATTTAAATTTGCCAGTTAATATAGAAATAAAATTTAAACACCAAAAAAAAAGAAACTCAAATGTTAGCAATTGTCTAATTGTTAAGGAACTTTAAAACATAAACCTTTAAAGTATAATTCTATTTATATTGCTAACTAGTTTCTGCATTAATTTTTTTCCAATTTTTTATTTAAAAAAATTCAAATCTACTTAAGAGTTGTAAGAATAGTACATTCACCAAAGGATAACATTTTATCACATTTGCTTTGTCTTTCTCAAATATTCTACTTCGGCATGTACCTTCAAAAAACATGGATATTCTCCTACATTACTATAATAAAATTATCACAATCAGGAAATATAACATTGAAAAATACAATTATTTAATAATATAGTCCATATTCAAATTCTTGCAATTGTTCAATAGAATCCTTAATAGAATTTTTTGGATCCTGAGTATATTAAGAATAACATGTTGCATTTAGTTGTTACTCACTTTAGTCTGTTAATAAAGTAAAGCTTTGTGAGTTGTTAATAAATCAAAGCCAAATTTATTACAACTAATTGAAGTGAGGGAGAACCATCTTGACAAAACCTTAGCAGTATCTGAAAATAGTTAAGCTCAAATTTTTCCAGATTGGAAGAAAGCACCTCAGTATGGATTAGCCTAATGTTTTTCGCACGAATTGATTGAGGTGAAACATTTTTGCCAGACACACTACAAAGGTGATTTTTGTGTCCTCTGTTCAGAATATGGTGTTTTTTCCATTATTGGTGATATATGACTTGATCATCTCACTAAGGTGTTATGTCTCAGATTTATTCATTGTACAAGTTCTTTTTAATAAGTAATCTGTGGGGAAACTTTATGAGGATATGAATATCATATTCTACATAAATCCACTAATATTATTAGCACTCATTGATTATTTGTTATTACTGTGATAGGTGAAAAATAGTACATTTTAATTTCTGTAATTTTTTCAATATTTGTTGATTGATATTTGTCCATAAAGAAGAGATTTTCCTTTTTCTCTCTTTGCAATTATTATTATTTAACAAAAAATAGATATTGGGCACCTTTCTTACTGCAATGTGTTATGTTCTTATTCATGTTGATACCCAAACCATCCCACATGTGGCCAGCCTGGCTCCAGGATACTTTTGATATATTCTTATAGCTTTTAAAAGAAATTCCTCACTTCCTGTAACAAGGAGACTTTCTAGTCTTATCTTGTAGTTTCCCTGCCTTAGCCCTGGAATCAGCATTTCTCCCAGAAACCCAAGTTTTTTCCTATCCATTTCTGTGCCATTGTCACCCACTCCTGCAGGTAGTTTCATTAGCTTCAGGTCTTCACTTCCTGTATTTATTTTTCAAAATTTAGGCAATACCTATTAAATATTCCTTCTCATTCTTTCTTATCCAAAAAAGAAGGGCATTATAGATACTATATTAAACTTAATTTTTTGTTTGTTTTTCACTAAAAGAACCTATCTTGGAAATCACTACATATGAGTTCACAAAAATTTACTTCATATTTTTGTGAAAGCTGTATGGTACTTCATTTTGTGGTGAACAGTTATTTATTCAATCTTTTGTATATGGGTTATGTCTTTTAATTTTATTTTTGTAAGTATATCTTAAGGGTAAATTCCTAAAATGGGATCATCTTGTCAAAGGGTAAACACATATGAAGTTTTGTTAGATATTGCCAGATTCCTCCCATAGAGCTAAATCTATTTTCTTTTCTTTTTTTTTTTAAATTTTATTGGAGTATAGTTGACCATATGTGTGTGGGTTTATCTCTGGGCTTTCTATCCTGTTCCATTGATCTATATTTCTGTTTTTGTGTCAGTACAAAAACTATACTGTTTTCTAGTATAGTCTGAAGTCTGGGAGCCTGATTCCTCCAGCCCTGTTTTTCTTTCTCAAGATTGCTTTGGCTATTCAGGGTCTTTTGTGTTTCCATACAAATTGTGAAATTTTTTTGTTCTAGTCTGTGAAAAGTGCCATTGGTAGTTTGATTGCATTGAATCTGTAGATTGCTTTGGGTAGTATAGTCATTTTCACAGTGTTGATTCTTTCAATCCAAGAACATGGTATATCTCTCCATCTGTTTGTATCATCTTTAATTTCTTTCATCAGTGTCTTATAATTTTCTGCATACACGTCTTTGTCTCTTTAGGTAAGTTTATTCCTAGGTATTTTATTCTTTTTTTGCAATGGTAAATGGGAATGTTTCCTTAATTTCTCTTTCAGATTTTTCATCATTAGTGTATAGGAATGCAAGCGATTTCTGTGCATTAATTTTGTATCCTGCTACTTTACCAAGTTCATTGATTAACTCTCGTAGTTTTCTGGTAGCATCTTTAGGATTTTCTATGTATAGTATCATGTCATATGAATGCAGTGAGAGTTTTACTTCTTGTCTTATGATTTGGATTCATTTTATTTCTTTTCTTCTCTGAATGCTGTGGCTAAAGCTTCCAAAACTATGTTGAATAATAGTGGCGAGAGTGGGCAACCTTGTCTTGTTCCTGATCTTAGTGGAAATGGTTTCAGTTTTTCACCATTGAGGACGATGTTGGCTGTGGTTTTGTCATATATGGCCTTTATTATGTTGAGGAAAGTTCCCTCTATGCCTTACTTTCTGGAGAGTTTTTATCATAAATGGGTGTTGAATTTTGTCAAAAGCTTTCTCTGCATCTATTGAGATTTTCACATGGTTTTTATCCTTCAGTTTATTAATATGGTGTATCACATTGATTGATTTGCATATATTGAAGAATCCTTGCTTTCCTGGGATAAACCCCACTTGATCATGGTGTATGATCTGTTTAATGTGCTGTTGGATTCTGTTTGCTAGTATTTTGTTGAGGATTTTTGCATCTATGTTCTTCAGTGATATTGGCCTGTAGTTTTCTTTCTTTGTGTCACCTTTGCCTGTTTTTGGTATCAGGGTGATGGTGGCCTTGTGGAATAAGTTTGGCAGTGTTCCTCCCTCTGCTATATTTTGGAATAATTTGAGAAGGAAAGGATAGGTGTTAGTTCTTCTGTAAATGTTTGATAGAATTCACCTGTGAAGCCTTCTGGTTCTGAGTTTTGGTTTGTTGGTAGATTTTTAATCACAGTTTCAATTTCAATGCTTGTGATTGGTCAGTTTATATTTTCTATTTCTTCCTGATTCAGTCTTGGAAGGTTGTGCTTTTCTAAGAATTTGTCCATTTCTTCCAGGTTGTCCCTTTTATTGGCATATAGTTGCTTGTAGTAATCTCTCATGCTCCTTTGTATTTCTGCAGTGTCAGTCGTTTATTCTCCTTTTTCATTTCTAATTCTGTTGATTTGAGTCTTCTCCCTTTTTTTGATGAGTCTGGCTAAAGGATTATGAATTTTGTTTATCTTTCCATGAACAAGCTTTTAGTATTTTTGATCTTTGCTATTGTTTCCTTCATTTCTTTTTCATTTATTTCTAATCTGATCTTTATGATTTTTTCCTTTACTAACTTTGGGTTTTTTTGTTGTTCTTTCTCTAATTGCTTTAGGTCTAAGGTTAGGTTTATTTGAGATTTTTCTTGTTTCTTCAGGTAGGATTGTATTGCTATAAACTTGTTTCTTAGAACTGATTTTGCTGCATCCCATAGGTTTTGGTTCATCATGTTTTCATTGCCATTTGTTTCTAGGTATTTTCTGATTTCCTCTTTGATTTCTTCAGTGATGTCTTGGTTATTAAGTAGTGTATTGTTTAGCCTCCATGTGTTTGTAATTTTTACAGTTATTTTCCTGTAATTGATATCTAGTCTCATAGCGTTGTGGTTGAAAAGATACTTCATATGATTTCAATTTTCTTAAATTTACCTAGGCTTGATTTGTGACCCAAGATATGATCTATCCTGGAGAATGTTACATGAGCACTTGAGAAGATAGTGTATTCTGTTATTTTGGGGTGGAATTTCCAATAAATATCAATGAAGCCCATCTTGTGTAATGTGTCATTTAAAGCTTATGTTTTCTTACTTATTTTCATTTTGGTTGATCTTTCCAGTGTTGAAAGTGGGGTGTTAAAGTCCCCTTCTATTATTGTGTTACTGTTGACTTCCCCTTTTATGGCTTTTAGCAATTGCTTTATGTATTGAGGTGCTCCTATGTTAGGTGTATAAATATTTACAATTGTTATATCTTCTTCTTGGATCAATCTCTCGATCATTATGTAGTGTCCTTCTTTGTCTCTTGTAATAGTTTGTATTTTAAATTCTATTTTGTCTGATATGAGAATTGCTACTCCAGCTTTCTTTTGATTTCCATTAGCATGGAATACCTTTTTCCATCCCCTCACTTTCAGTCTGTATGTGTCCCTAGGTCGGAAGTGGGCTTCTTATAGACCGCATATATATGGGTCTTGTTTTTGTATCCATTCAACCAATCTATGTCTTTTGGTTGGAGCATTTAATCCATTTCCATTTAAGGTAATTATCGATATGTGTGTTCCTATTACCATTTTCTTAATTGTTTTCCGTCTGTTAGTGTAGAACTTTGCTTCTCTTGTGTTTCCTGCATAGAGAAGTTCCTTTAGCATTTGTTGTAAAGCTGGTTTGGTGGTGCTGAATTTCCTTAGTTTTTGCTTTTTTCCTTGTCTGTACAGGTTTTAATTTCTCTGTCAAATCTGAATGAGATCCTTGCTGGGTAGAGTAATTTTAGTTGTAGGTTTTTCCCTTTCATCACTTTAAATATGTCCTTCCACTCCCTTCTGGCTTGCAGAGTTTCTGCTGAAAGATCACCTGTTAATCTTCTGACGATTCCCTTGTATGTTATCTGTTCCCTTTCCCTTGCTGCTTTCAATATTTTTTCTTTGTATTTAATTTTTGATAGTTTGATTAATATGTGTCTTGGCATGTTTCTCCTTGGATTTATCCTTATGGGATTCCCTATGCTTCCTGGACTTCATTGACTATTTCTTTTCCCATATTAGGGAAGTTTTCAGCTATAATCTCTTCAAATGTTTTCTCAGTCCCTTTCTTTTTCTCTTTTTCTTCTGAGACCCCTATAATTCAAATATTGGTGCATTTAATGTTTTCCCAGAGGTCTCTGAGACTGTCCTCAATTCTTTTCATTCTTTTTTCTTTATTCTGCTCTGTGGTAGTTATTTCTATTATTTTATCATCCAGGTCCCTTATCTGTTCTTCTTCCTCAGTTATTCTACTATTGATTCCTTCTAGAGAATTTTTAATTTCATTTATTATGTTGTTCATCATTGTTTGTTTGCTCTTTAGTTCTTCTAGGTCCTTGTTAAACGTTTCTTGTGTTTTCTCCATTCTATTTCCAAGATTTTGGATCTTTACTATCATTATGCTGAATTGTTTTTCAGGTAGACTGCTTATTTCTTCTTCATTTGTTTGCTCTGGTGGGTTTTTACCTTGCTCCTTCATCTGCTGTGTATTTCTCTGTTCTCATTTTGCTTAACTTACTGTGTTTTGGGTCTCCTTTTCGCAGCCTGCTGGTTCGTACTTCCTCTTGTTTTTGGTGTCTGTCCCCAGTGGCTAAGGTTGGTTCAGTGGGTTGTGTAGGCTTCCAGGTGGAGGGGACTGGTGTCTGTGTTCTGGTGGATGAGTCTGTATCTTGTCTTTCTGGTGAGCAGGACCACGTTCCGTGTTGTGTTTTGGGGTGTCTGTGACATTTTTATGACTTTAGACAGCCTCTCTGCTAATGGGTGGGTTTGTGTTTCTGTCTTGTTAGTTGTTTGGCATGGGGTTTCCAGCACTGGATCTTGCTGGTCATTAATTGGAGCTGGGTCTTAGCATTGAGATGGACATCTCTGGGAGAGCTCTCACTGATTGATGTTACTTGGGGCTGGGAGGTCTCTGGTGGTCCAGCATCCTGAACTCAGCTCTCCCAGCTCAGAGACTCAGGCCTGACATCCGGTCGGAGCACCAAGACCCTGTCAGCCACACGGCTCAGAAGAAAAGGGAGAAAAAGAAAAAGAAAGTGAGAAAAAACAAACAAAATAAAATAAAGTTATTAAAATAAAAATTTTTTAAAATATTTTTAAAATAAAAAAATTTAAAAAGTAATACAAGAAAAAAAAAAAGAAGAGAGCAACAAAACCAATAGCCAAATCCACCAATGATAACAAGTACTAAAAACTAAACTAAGAAAAACATAAAAATTATAAATTGGTCAGTCACATACAGCAAACCCCAAGTCTTCAGTTGCTCCCAAAGTCCACCACCTCAATTTTGGCATGATTCATTGCTTATTCAGGTATTCCACAGATGCAGAGTATGTCAAGTTGATTGTAGAGATTTAACCCACTGCTCCTGGGGCTGCACAGAGAAATTTCCCTTTCTCTTCTTTGTTCACACAGCTCCTGTGTTTCAGCTTTGGATTTGTCCCCCCGCTGCATGTAGTTCGCCCTCTGGCTTCTGTTCTTCATCCAGACAGGAGGGAATGTGGGTACGGAATGCGGGTCAAACCTGTGGCAGCAGAGGGCAACATGACTTTGCAACAGCCTGAGGTGTGCCATGTGTTCTCCCAGGGAAGTTGTCCCTGGATCACGGGACCCTGGCAGTCGTGGGCTGCACTGTCTCCCAGGAAGTGAGGTGTGGATAGTGACCTGTGCTTGCACACAGGATTCTTGGTGGCTGCAGTAGCAGTGTTAGCTTTTCATGCCCATCTCTGGCGGTGCTCTGAATCTCCTCTCCTCACGCACCAGGAAACAATTGTCTCTTGCCTCTAGGCAGTTCCAGACTTTTTCCCGGACTGCCTCCTGGTTAGCTGTAGCGCACTAGCCCCCTTCAGGCTGTGTTCACGCAGCCAACCCCAGTCCTCTCCCTGCGATCCGACCTCTGAAGCCCTATCCTAAGCTCCCAGTCCACACCCACCCCAGCAGGGGAGCAGACAAGCCTCTCAGGCTGGAGTGGTTGTCAGCACTGATCTTCTGTGTGGGAATCTCTCTGCTTCGCCCTCTGCACCCCTGTTGCTGTGATCTCCTCCATGGTTCCGAAGCTTCTCCCCCAGCCACCCCCGTCTCTGCCAGTGAAGGGGCTTCCTAGTGTGTGGAAACTTTCCCTCCTTCACAGCTCCCTCCCGAAGGGGCCGGTGCCATCCCTATTCTTTTGTCTCTGTTTTTTCTTTTTCCTTTTGCCCTACCCAGGTACGTGGGGAGTTTCTTGCCTTTTGGGAAGTCTGAGGTCTTCTGCCAGCATTCAGTAGGTGTTCTATAGTAATTTTTCCACATGTGGATGTATTTTTGATGTATTTGTGGGGAGGAAGTTGATCTCCATGTCTTACTCCTCTGTCATCTTGAAGTTCCTCCCTAACAGACATTTTAATGAAGTAGCTATTTCAAATATATTTTTTAATTACCACTCCTCTGTACTCTGGCTCAAATACCTGGAACAAATAGAAGGGGGAAAGGAAAGCATTAAGAAAGGGTAAAGGTTAATATGAACACAGGCCCCAAATTGCCAATCTTTTTTAATCTCTGCCTATTCTCAGGTTTATTTTTCTGATTCTTTCTTAGGATGAGTTTTTACTTAGAAGGCTCCTTATATGCCATACAAATAGGATCCACAGGCCCTCTAATCATAACCACTATAAGTGACCTTATGTGACTATTATTTAGTTTCATATCCATATTCTACTATCACAAGTGGTGTTACTAGATAGTGTTTTTACCTTCACAATTAACAAAGTACTACCATTATAAAATTTACATTTATATTTCTCCTTTAGTGATTAAAGAATCTCTGAAAAATAGGTTAGAAAGATTTTAGCAATAGAGAATGTGATATTTGCAAAGCTTTAAATGGCATTCTTTTATTCATGCAATTATTCATTCAACAAATGAGTACTGACCATCAATCCTTTACCCTACTAATTTTTTAGCAGAGACTCATACTTTGACTCATGAAGTGGCCTAGAACAGTGAAGCTATCTGTTCAATAGCAAATAGTGCACACTTGGGAATACCACACCTTATAGCAAAAGTTTGCTGATGTGTGAAGTAGTTTAAAGGTTCTCTGGCAAGGGTCCTCCTTGGTCTTATTAGTTAGTTCTTGGAAATCAACAATTCTTTTGTGACTATGATCTCCAATTCAGTAGTATGTATATTTCCTCCCATCCATCCAGAAAAGGGATGGGTTAAATCAAAGTTTTGTGATTCTTGCAGTAAATTCGACTTCAATAAAAACTTTTGTGGTATATGGAAAGTGGTATACCTTCTTTCTGTGTCCAAAACAGGATGTAATTATAAGAAACATTTACTATAAGAAAAGTTTTCCAACTAAGCACAAAATTCTTTCTCCAGATGAAAAATTATCCATGTAGCCCAGATTCCAGTTGGACACTCTAGATCTGTTGGTTCAACATTTCCAAGCCCTAAAATTCTACACACCATGGAAGTCAGACTCTCCTCTTGGATTTATACAAATGTCTGTGATAACATTTTTATGGAGTTCTCTACCTCAGTGTCCCTTTCCAAGAGAACTGTCTTTTAAGTACAGTGTCAAACATCTTTTCAGCCCTGTTAGTAATATAAATTATAAGGAAAATCCATGACTTACTAAGTTCTACTCACTAAATGAGTAGAGCTAGATCTTTCTTACGTCACAGAAACCCTATAATTTCCAATGGAAGAGTAGGTATCACCATTTGGTCCTTTCACCACATGGGACCTTCAGTGACCCACCTTCACCCAATCTCAGCTTCTATTCTGCTTTTCTCTCTCTCCTTCCTTATCTTCTCACCCACCTTTTACAGGTTTCTCTACAGTACAAAAGTATTTTTTTTCTTTCTTACACAAAACAGTTAAGTATGCCCTTCTCTTACTACTGAATTGCCTAAACAACCTGTTAAAATGATCCTATGAATATCTTCCCCACATCCTATTATGTAAGGAAGCTTAGTATGTAAAGAGATAAATAAAAGAACCATTCTAGTTAAACTGGGTATGAGACCTGAGATATCTGCCTTCTCTCTCCAACACCTCCACACCCAGGTCAAAATGAATTTCACAGAACCTCTGGGAGCACCTACATAAAAATAACTTCCTAAGATGTTTTTCCACCAAGATATCACATTTGCAAATTTGAAAGCTGACATTACATGACAGTGATGTCATCTGGAGTAAAGAGTTTAAGCAGTAACATAGTTGATTAAAAATTGGCTAAAGCTCACAATCTTTGATTCATCTAATCATTCCAACATAGCCAAAACACACACACACACACACACACACACACACACAGACACACACACACAGAAAACAAACAAAAACAAAACCCGTATAACTCTTTACTGAAATATCAGTGTGAATTAGATCAAATCTCTTTTAAGACTTGGGAAACAAAAAGGAAAAATAAATAAGAATGTACCCAAGAAAATATGTCTTTTCCTATACATATATTGAATATTTATAAACTCTAATTAAGTATATTTTAGAGTTGAGTATATTATATTTTTTTATGATTTCTAAGAATCCATTCTCAGTACCGCAAGACATTTCTGGGTTTTGTTTGATTCTTTACTTATTCACTCACTTTGACAGTTATTTTCTTGTTATAATGAACTTGGAAAGTTAAAAATTTTTATGATACTCATCTCTAACACTACTAAATAGTAAAAAGCGAATACTTGTTGAATGTTTATAATGTGCTAGACATATTATCTCCATTTTATAAGGGAGGAAAATAAACAGGGTCAGAGAGATTAAGTAATTGGACATAAATCATACTCCTAGTAAGTTACAAAGCTGGAGTTTGAGATCCAGGCACCTAAACATGATAATGGAAAGAGTAGTTCAGAGACTTGCACTGATGCTAGCTTTTACTCTGTTTTTCACTGAAGCAAAACTTTGTCTCCTCCATGGTTTAATAAAAGAAGAAATTTTCTATAAATAGCTACAAAACATTTGATTCAATCAATTTTTAAGCACCCAGAGATTGCAAAATATTATAATTACACTGTGATGAATAGTACAGCAAACTAAATGTTGTTCCATTTTTTTAACATCACTTTTTAATTTCAGACTTTCAATAGCCTTGTGAAATAGGTATTATTATCTTCATTTTCGCAGTAAGTGAACTGACACTTATTCAAAATCACTGGGGCCTAAAATGTACGTATACTAAACTTTATAGCTACAACCAAACAATTTTCCAAAGTGGTTGTACTAATTTATTTTCCCATTAACACTATAAGAGTTCTGGTTGCTTCACAATATTTTCAACACTTGGTATATCAGTCTTTTTCATTTTAACCATTATAGTATGGATATAATGATAACTCACTGCAGTTTTAATTTTGCATGAACTCATAATTAGTGAAGATAAACACTTTTCTTATCTTTTTTTGATCATTTGGTCTTTTTTGGAAGGGCTCTTTTGCCAATTTTTCTATTAGCTTTTCTGTCTTTTTGTAACTGATTTATAGAAGTTATTTTTTTTATTCTGAATGTGTCATTTTCCACATGTAGGTATTACACATAACTTGCTCTACTGTGTAGCTTGTCTTTTTCTCTCTTAGTGGTATCTTTTGTTGAACAAGAATTTTTAATTTTAATAGAATCTAGTTTATCACTTATCTCTTTATGTTCTGTTTAATAAGACTTTGCCAACTCCAAGGTCATGGAGATATTCTGCTACATTTTCTTTCAGAAACTTTATTATTTTACTTTTTACATGTTCAATTAATCTGAAATTAAATTTTGTGTATGGAGTGAGGTAGATGTCGAGATATAAATTTTCCATATGGATATCCAACTGACTCATCACCTTCTCTATTGTTCTGCAATGTCACCTTTGTCATAAAACATTAGACTATATAAGTGCAGTCTCTTTTTTTATTAAAGTATAGTTGAGTTACAATGTTGTGTAGCAGTCTGTTTCTTGATTCTCTATTTTATTGGCTTCATTGATGTATTTTACGACAACACAACCATTTCATCTTCCATCTCACATCTTACTTCTGAGTTCATTTTTACTTCTTGAAGAATATCCTTTTGAAAATTTCTTTCAGCAAGGTTTTGCTGGTGGAAAACTCTTTGTTCTTGTCTAGAATATTTTTTTTTAGTTTATCCTAAAAGATAGCTTAGCTGCCTATATTTAAAATGCTATTCTCCCAGCATTTTGAACATACTGTCATATTCTGGTTTCTTTTAATGCTGCCAATCTAATTGCTGTCCTTTTGTAAACAGTGTATTTTTCTTCTGACCACTTTTCAGATCTTCTTTCTTTATTTTATATTCTGCTGTTTAACTTCTATTTGAATTCATATTTGTAATTTTTTTTTTTACTTACCCTCTTTCCAATGTTTCATAAATCAGAAGATTCATGTCTTTCATCTACTCTGTAAAATTCTCAGACATTATATTTCGAACAGCCACTTTTATTTTCTGTCTGCAGCGATGGAATTTCCATGAAATGAATTTTTAATTTCCCAGTTTATCTGACTGATGTCTTAGATTTGCAATATATTTATCTCTGAATTTCTCTTTCTGAATAATATCTTCAATATATAATACCTGTTAAATAATCATCTTACCAGCATGTGTAATTTTAAGGAAAATATTTTTTAAATTTCTCAATGTTCGATTTTTTTTTCAAGATGATCTGTCTGTTGGTCATAGTGTCTTGCTCACTTCCTATTTTTTGTAAATTATTTTCTTATGATATTTTTCATGTGAAAAATATTTATTTAATAACTTCTCTCCAATATTTTTATTATGCAACAAGATCAGGACACTTTATCTACTGAATCTTGCTCATATTGAATTGTTTCTTTGTGTTGTTTCTTGTACTTTTGGACTGAACAAGTATCGTCAGTGGGGCTTTATCTTTTAAACTTATCAATAGCTTGGGTTGAAAACAGATCTTTAGTAAAGTTTTTGTTTGTTTTAAAAGTCTCCCCAGGTATGTTATGGGACTTGGAACACTTTTAAGTTAATTTGTCATATATGAATATTCCCAGATTAGATAAGTAGTATAAATTTAAATCTTAAGCCTATATTTATAAATTATCACATGAAAAAAAAAGTCCCACCTATACAGCAGGTCAAAAAAAAATCAGTCTTTCAAGTCATCTCTCTTTCCAGAGGATGGATTTTTTTCTAGTCTACCACTTCACTACAGGTAGCTATTTTAGAGTTCTGGCATTACTAGGTAAACTAAATTGGGTCTCAGTTACAACTCTCTTTTTTGTTCCTTTATGGGCTTTAAAACTCAATCCTTTCGTTACCCAGACTAGCAAGCACTTTCAGAATTGCAAGCACTGGCAAGTCCTAGCACCATCTCACATATTTTCTTGTCAAGTTGTTTTCTTTTCTTTTTGATCCTTAGGGCCATCCTTTCGGTCCTAGTAAATTCAGCTCAGCTCAGGGTTTTATTTATTTATTTATTTATTGGACCAAAATACTTTTTTTTTTTTTTATTGGAGTATAGTTTCTTTACAATGTTGTGTTAACTTCTACTGCACAATGAAATGAATCAGCCATACATATACATATATTCCCTCCCTTTTGGATTACCCTTCCAGTTAGGACACCACACTGCATTAAGTAGAGTTCCCTGTGCTATACAGTATGTTCCCATCAGTTGTCTATTTTATACATAGTATTAATAGTCTATATGTGTCAATTCCAATCTCCCAATTCCTCCCACTCCATCCCTTTCCCCCTTGTTATCCATACATTTGTTCTCTATGTGTGTGTCTCTGTGTCTGCTTGACAAATAAGGTCATCTATACCATTTTTCTAGGTTTCACATAAATACAATAATAAACAATATTTGTTTTTCTCTTTCTGATTTACTTCACTCTGTATGACACTCTCTTTGTCCATCCACATCTCTACAAATGACCCAATTTCATTCCTTTTTATGGCTGAGTAATAGTCCATTGTATATATGTGCCACATCTTCTTTATCCATTCCTCTGTTGATGGACATTTAGCTTGCTTCCATGTCCTGGCTATTGTAAATGTTGTTGCAATGAACGTTGGGTTGCATGTATCTTTTGGACTTATGGTTTTCTCAGGATATATGCCCAGTAGTGGGATTGCCAGGTCATATGGTAGTTCTATTTTTAGTTTTTTAAGAAACCTCCATAGTGGCTGTGTCAATTTACATTCCCACCAACAGTACAATAGGGTTCCCTTTTCTCCACACCCTCTCCAGCATTTACTGTTTGTAGATTTTTTGATGATGGCCATTCTGACCGGTGTGAGGTGATACCTCATTGTAGTTTTGATTTGCATTTGTCTAATATCTAGTGATGTTGAGCATCTTTTCATGTGTTTGCTGGTCATCTGTATGTCTTCTTTGGAGAAATGTCTATTTAGGTCTTCTGCCCATTTTTGGATTGGATTGTTTGTTTTTTTGATATTGAGCTGCGTAAGCTGTTTGTATATTTTGGAGATTAATCCTTTGTCAGTTGTTTTATTTGCAAATATTTTCCCCCATTCTGAGGGTTGTCTTTTCATCTTGTTTATGGTTTGCTTTGCTATGCAAAAGCTTTTAAGTTTCATTAGGTCCCATTTGATTATTTTTGTTCTTATTTTCGTTACTCTAGGAGGTGGGTCAGAAAAGAGCTTGCTGTGAGCACTCTTGTCAGAGTGTTCTACCTATGTTTTCTTCTAAGATTTTTAAAGTGGGTAGGCTTACTTTCAGGTCTTTAATCCATTTTGAATTATTTTTGTGTATGGCACTAGGGAATATTCTAATTTCAATCTTTTACATATAGCTATCCAGTTATCCCAGCACCACTTATTGTAGAGAGTGTCTTCTCTCCATTGTATATTCTTGCCTCCTTTGTCATAGATTAGGTGACCATAGGTGTGTGGGTTTATCTCTGTGCTTTCTATCCTGTTCCATTGGTCTATATTTCTGTTGTTGTGCGGTACCACACTGTCTTGATTTCTCGTTTTTGTTCCAGTACCATATTCTGAAATCATGGAGCCTGATTCCTCCAGTTGGTTTTTCTTTCTCAAGATTGCTTTGGCTATTTGGAGTCTTTTGTGTTTCCATACATATTGTAAAATTTTCTGTTCTAGTTCTGTAAAGAACGTCATTGGTAATTTGATAGGGATTGCATTGAATCTGTAGATTGCTCTGGGTAGTATAGACATTTTCACGGTATTAATTCTTCCAATCCAAGAACATGGTATATCTCTTCATCTATTTGTGTGGTCTTTGATTTCTTTCATCAGTATCTTATAGTTTTCTGTGTACAGGTCTTTGCCTCCTTAGCTAGGTTTATTCATAGGTATTTTATTCTTTTTGTTGCAGTGGTAAATGGAATTGTTTACTTAATTTCTCTTTCTGATCTTTCATTGTTAGTGTATAGGAATGCAAAAGATTTCTGTGTATTAGTTTTGTATCCTGCAACTTTACTAAATTCACTGATTAGCTCTAGTAGTTTTCTGGTGGCATCTTTAAGGTTTTCTGTGTATAGTATCATGTCATCTGCAAACAGTGACCGTTTTACTTCCTCTTTTCCAATTTGAATTCCTTTTATTTCATTTTCTTCTCAGATTGCTGTGGATAGGACTTCTAAGACTATGTTGAATAATAGTTGTGGGAGTGCACACCCTTGTCTTTTTCCTGATCTTAGAGGAAATGCTTTCAGTTTTTCACCATTGATGTTTCCTGTGGCTTTGTCATATATGGTCTTTACTATGTTGAGGTAGGTTCCTGTGCTGAATTTTTTTGAAAGCTTTTTCTGCATCTATTGAGACGATCATGTGCTTTTATTCTTCGATTTGTTAATATAGTGTATCACATTGATTGATTTGCATGTATTGAAGAATCCTTCCATCCCTGGGATAAACCCCAGTTGATCATAGTGTATGATCCTTTTAATGTGCTGTTGGATTCTGCTTGCTAGTATTTTGTTGGGGATCTTTGCATCTATGTTCATCAGTGATATTGGCCTGTAGTTTTCTTTTTTTTATGACATCTTTGTCTGGTTTTGGTGTCAGGGTAATTGTGGCCTCATAGAATGAGTGTAGGAGTTTTCTTCCCTCTGCAATTTCTGGAAGAGTTTGAGAAGGATAGGTGTTAGCTCTTCCCTACTTATTTGATAGAATTCACCTGTTAGGCCAACTGGTCCTGGACTTTTGTATGTTGGAAGATTTTTAATCACAGTTTCAATTTCATTACTTGTGATTGGTCTGTTCATATTTTCTATTTCATCCTGGCTCAGTCTTGGAAGGTTGTACTTTACTCAGAATTTGTCCATTTCTTCCAGGCTGTCTATTTTATTGGCATATATTTGCTTGTAATGCTCTCCTATGATCCTTTGTGTTTCTCTGGTGTAGTTGTAACTTCTTCTTTTTCCTTTCTATTTATGTTGATTTGAGTCCTCTCCCTTTTTTCTTGATGAGTCTGGCTAAAGGTTTATTCATTTTGTTTATTTTCTCAAAGAACCAGCTTATAATTTTATTGATCTTTGTTATTGTTTTCTCCATTTCTATTTCATTTATTTCTGCTCCAATATTTATGATTTCTTTCCTTCTACTAACTTTGGGTTTTGTTTGTTCTTCTTTCTCTAGTTGCTTTAGGTGGAAGGTTAGGTTTTTTATTTGAGATTTTTCCTGTTTCTTGAGGTAGGATTGTATTGCTATGAACTTCCCTCTTAGAACTGCTTTTGTTACATCCCATTGGTTTTGGGTCATCGTGTTTTCATTGTCATTTGTTTCTAGGTATTTTTTGATTTCCTCCTTTGTTTCTTCAGTGATCTATTGGTTCTTTAGTAGTGTGTTTTTTAGCCTCCACGTGTTTGTACTTTTTATGGTTTTTTTCCTGTAATTGATTTATAATCTCATAGCATTCTGGTCAGAAAGATGCTTGATATGATTTCAGTTTTCTTAAATTTACCAAGGCTTGATTTGTGACCCAAGATGTGATCTATCCTGGAGAATGTTCTGTGAGCACTTGAGAAGAAAGTGTATTCTGCCACTTTTGGGTGGAACATCCTATAAATAGCAGTTAAGTCTACTTGGTCTATTGTGTCATTTAAAGCTTCTGTTTCCTTATTTATTTTCTGTCTGGATGGTCGGTCCACTGGTGTAAATGAGGTGTTAAAATCCCCCACTATTATTGTGTTATGGTCGATTTCCCCTTTTATAGCTGTTAGTATTTCCCTTATGTATTGAGGTGCTCCTATGTTGTGTGCATAGATATTTATGGTTGTTACATATTCTTCTTGGATTGATCCCTTGATCATTATGTAGTGACCTTCTTTGTCTCTTGTAATAGTCTTTATTTTTAAAGTCTATTTTGTCTAATATGAGTACTGCTACTCCGGCTTTCTTTTGATTCTCATTTGCATAGAATATCTTTTTCCATCCCCTCACTTTCAGTCTGTATGTGTCCCTTGGTCTGAAGTGGGTGTCTTGTAGACAGTATATATACAGACTTTTTTTTTTTATCCATTATGCTAGTCTTTTGGTTGGAGCATTTAATCCATTTACAATTAAGGTAATTATAGATATGCATGTTCCTATTACTATTTTCTTATTTGTTTTGGGTTTATTCTTGTAGGTCTTTTTTCTTTTCTTGTATTTCCCACTAGAGAAGATCCTTTAGCATTTGTTGTAAAGCTGGATTGGTGGTGCTGAATTCTCTTAGTTTTTGCTTGTCTGTAAAGCTTTTGATTTCTCCGTTGAAGCTGAATGAGATCCTCACTGGGTAGAGTAGTCTTGGTTGTAGGTTTTTCTCTTTCATCACTTTTAGTATGTCCTGCCACTCCCTTCTGGCCTGCAGAGTTTCTGCTGAAAAATCAGCTGATAACCTAATGGAGATTCTCTCCTAGGTTATTTTTTTCATTTCCCTTGCTGCTTTTAATATTTTTTCTTTGTATTTATTTTTTGTTAGTTTGATTAATATGTGTCTCAGTGTGTTCCTCCTTGGGTTTATTCTGTATGAAACTCTCTGTGCTTCCTGGACTTGATTGACTATTTCCTTTCCCTTGTTAGAGAATTTTTCAACTCTAATGTCTTCAAATATTTTTTCAGGCCCTTTCCCTTTCTCTTCTTCTTCTGGGATGCCTATAATTTGAATATTGGTGTGTTTACTGTTGTCCCAGAGGTCTCTGAGACTGTCCTCAATTCTTTTCATTATTTTTTCTTTATTCTGCTCTTCAGCAGTTATTTCCACCATTCTATCTTCCAGTTCACTTATTCATTCTTCTGCCTTAGTTATTCTACTGTTGATTTCTTCTAGTGTATTTTTCATTTCAGTTATTATGTTGTTCATCACTGATTGTTTGTTCTTTAGTTCTTCTAGGTCCTTGTTAATCTTCTCGGTCTCTACCTCCATTCTATTTCCAAGCTCTTGTATCATCTTTATCATCATTACTCTGAATTTGTTTTCATGTAGATTGCCTATTTCCTCATTTATTTGGTCTTGTGGGATTTTACCTTGTTTCTTCATCTGCAGTGCATTTCTCTGTCATCTCATTTTATCTAAACCTACTATGTTTTTGGTCTTCTTTCCACAGCCTGCTGGGTTGTAGTTCCTCTTACTTCTGTTGTCTGCCTCCTGGTGAGTGAGGTTGGTCCAGGGGCTTGTGTAGGCTTTCTGGTGGGAGGTCCTGGTTCCTGCACTCTGGTGGGTGGAGTTAAGTCTTTTCCCTCTGAAGGGCAGGCCCTTGTCGGGTGATGTGTTTTGGGGTGTCTGTGAGCTTAGTATGGCTTTAGGCAGCCTGTCTACTGATGGGTGGGGCTGTATTCCTTTCTTGCTGGTTGTTTGGCATGAGGTATCTAGCACTGGAGCCTGCAGGAAGTTGTGTGGGGCTTGGTCTTGGTGTTGATATGGATACCTCTGGGAGCATGCATGCCTATTAATATTCCCTGGACCTGGGAATTCTCTGGTGGTCCAGGATCCTGGACTCTACTCTCCCACCCCTGAGATCCAGGCTCAACCCCTGACCAGGGAACCAAGAGCTCACAAGGTGCACATTGCAGCCCAAGAGAAAAGAGAGAAGGAAAGAAAAAATGGAAAGAAAATAAAACAGACTATCAAAACCCAAGACAAATAGCAAAAACAACAGCAAACAAACAGCATCAACAACAGCACAACACACACACACTCAGAAAAAAGAGAGAGAAAAAAAAGGGAACAGACCAACAAAGAAAAGAATTCTAATATGAGAACAGTCAATAAAGACTAAACTAACAAAAATAATAAAGAATGAAAAATAAAACAAAAACAGAAAGCAAACAGACAACAAAAAAAGCAAAGAGAACATAAAATATACACATAAAAACAATGAAAAAAAAGAAAAAGAGAATAAAAAACAGATAACAAAGAACAAAAATAAGGAGAAAACCACAAAGCAGCAAAAAAATAAAAATAGAGAAATAAAAAATTTTACATATTAAAAAATATTTTTAAAATATAAGATAAAAAATAATAAAAGCAACAATATCAACAACTGAGCAAAACAAAACAAAGAAGAAACTAATATTAGTACTAAGAATATTTTCCTCAGGCCTCCTCTCTCAGTGTCCTTGCTCCCACTGTGAGCCAGAGTCAATCCCCACCTCCCTAGGAGGCCTTTCAATACCTCTAGGTAGGTCTCTGGACCTGCTGTGAGCACAGTTGAGCCAGCTCAGATTCACCAAGACCCAATTCCCGAGTGTACTTGTCCCCAGAGTCCAGTGCCATGAAGGTTAGAACAGTCTTAAATGTTGAAACACTAGCTGTCTCTTCAGGTATTCCACAGACACAGGATTTACCCAGCTGATCTCAGGGATTTAACCTGCAGCTTGTGCAGCTGCATGGGAAGATTTCCATTCTTCTTCCTTAGTCACACCATCCCTGAGGCTCAGCTTTGGTTTTGAGCCACCCTCTGGTGTCTGTTCCTTGTCCAGGTGGGAGGGAGCAAAAGCAGCAGCTGCTTGGGGCACACTTACTCATGCTGGGGCCAGTTGAAGTGTCTGCAAGTTCTCTGGGTTTTATTTAAATGTGTATGTGCTGTACATTATTTTACATGCATAACATATTATGTTTTATCTATCATTCTCTTCTCCTGTTAAGATTTTCAAAAAATCTAGTTTGCCATATTGGTGGAAATGGACATCTCTTCTATACCCAAACTTTACATATTATCAATATTACTGAATGTTTACTTCTCATTTAAAAAAATTCTTTGTCATTTTAAACAAAACTAGGATACTGTAGTTAACATTTATGTCTTATTCTTTGTTCTAAATATTAAAGAGTAAGTCTCATGCTAAAGTTGAGAATAAAATTAGAAGCCTCTATTTTTACAATATGTTTACAACTCTATCTGTAAGTTTAAGGGTATTCCAAAGTGACCAGATAACATGTTTCAAATATCCACAGAGAACTGCCTAGGTCTTGCCATTATCTCACCAAGAAAATGTCAACCAAGAGAAGGTAACCTAGTTATCAGCACTGTTTTTCCCACCGTCAATGTACTGCATTGTGCTTCCAAAAAAATTTACACAGCCAAGGGCCAGATATATATGAAATAACAAATGCAGTTGAGTATGTATAAATGTGAGTAAGGGAAGGAAACAAGCTATAAATGTGAGGAAGCAGAATGTACAGTAGATTTCCATTGTGAAGATTTCCTTTGACTACTGACTATAACCAAATCCCACCTTATAAAAATAGCTTAATATGATCCCAATAATTTATTCAGTTTTTACTGAATATATACTTTATTCTGGTCACTGGTGGTACAAAGATGAATAACCCCACAGTGGCTGGGCTTAACACTTATAGACTTGGAAGAAGAGCAGACATGTAGCAAGAAAAATACATTACATTATAAAACACATGCTATTGGGTGGTGAGCTTTGATAAGCATCTGGCATTGATCAAAAGTGGGATATGGAAGGTGGGTTGGTTGTTGGGAGGGAGGTGAACAAGAGAAGTTTTATAAAGGAAATGTCATTGTGCTGAGTTTTCAAGGACAATCTTACACTTGCATGGCTGGGAAGGGCAGTTTAGATAGAAGCAACAGCATGTAAAAAGCTCTTTGAAATTAGGTACTATGAATCTAGAATGCTCTTTGTACCTTGTGTTGGTAATAGTGATGAATTTTAAACTCCCCAGAATACGTACTTTGTTTACAGTAATAAATAATCCTAAACATTCTGGAGAGAGATTAGAGAATTTCTGTTAATGTTTGTATGTGTATAAAATAAATAGATGATATTCATGCTTTTAGGAGGTTTCTATACAAATCAGACATAAAAACATACATCATAACTATGACGAATTACAAATTGTACATCAACACCCTCAATGTCAAATAGAATCCCATGATAAAAGTGTAGGGGAGTTAGAAATAAATTTGCGTGAGACATAATAGACTAAATACTTAATAAAGTACAAAAACCTTAGGAAGGTTTATAAACAAAAAAAAAAATGAATAAGGGACCAAATAACAAAAAGAGAAGAAAATGAGAAGCTGAATCATGGGATTTGGAACAATAGAGACAACAGAATGAGTATTATTGGGCAGAATCATAAAATAGACATTCAGATAGGAAACATTTATTTGTTTTATTAGAAAGTATTTTTATTATCACAAAAAGAAGTTTTTAAAACAAAAAGAAGTTTTAAAAGAAGTTTTTGAGAACAAGTGAGACGGAGTGAATGAAGGTGAAGGACATTGTGCAAAGGTCAAACCAGAGCAAGTCACATCTGGATTTTTTTTTAATAGGAATGAATTTTATAGAAATTCACCTGATATGCAAATACTATCTCTCTGTGTAAACTGTGAAAATAGGTTTTAATGAGACCGATTAAAAAATGTTTCATCGATATTATTAAAATTGAGTCTTATCTTCCATAATAAATAATGAAGCAAACAGGTAGGTGTTAGAGATCAATAGAATAAAAGTAAGATCACAGTATGATTTTCAGAAACATGAGTTGCACAGAGAAATGAGTACATGCATTTTTACATTACAGATTGAACCAAATATAGCAGTTCCCCTCTCCCCTTATCTGTAGTTTTTCTTTCTGAGGTTTCAGTTACCCTTGGTCAACTGCGGTCTGAAAATATTAAATGGAAAATTCCAGAAATAAACAATCTATACGGTTTAAACTGCATGCCATTCTGAGTAGCATGATGAAATCTCTTGTGGTCCTACTCTGTCCCACCAGGGACATTAATTATCCCTTTTTCCAGCGTACCCCACAGTTTAGTCACTTAAGAGCTGTCTCAGTTATCAGATCGACTCTTTCGGTATTGCAGGGTTTGTGTTCAAGTAACCCTTATTTTATTTAATAAAGGTCCCAAAGCATAAGAGCAGTGATGCTGGCAATTCGGATATGCCAAAAAGAGGTGGTTAAGTGCTTTCTTTAAGTGAAAATTCGAAAGTTCTCAACCTAATAAAGAAAATAAAGCCACATGTTGAGGTTGTTAAGATCTACGGTTAAGAATGAATCTTCTATCCATGAAATTGTAAAGAAGAAAAAAGACATCCATGCTAGTTTTGCTGTTGCACCTCAAACTGCAAAAGTTACAGCCATATGTGCAAGTGCTTAGGATGAAAAAATTAGTTATGATGACATTACATTTGTACAGTAAGATATGTCAAGAGAGAAAAGAGAGACAACATTCCCATAACATTTATTACCGTATATTGTTATAATTGTTCTATTTCATTATTAGTTATTATTGTTAATCTCTTACAGTGCCTAGTTTATAAATTAAACTTTATCATAGGTGTGTATGTATAAGAAGAGACATAGTATATGTAGGGTTTAATACTGTCTGTGGTTTCAGTCATCCACTGCAGGCCTTGGAACATATCCAGCACACATTAGGGGGAACCACTGTATGCATTTCATGACATTTCCAAAACAGAAAACCTCACAATTAACCAAGTTTTAAAAACACCTTAAAGATTGTATGATACCAAGATTTAATTAGAAAAACATTAACGTGCTTTTTCTTTTACTTTACTGTGTACTTGACTTTCACTTTGTTGGCCTGAGGCATCATCTATCTAGAGGGGGAACAGAACTTCTTACAGGGAAAATGAAAAAGAAAAAGAATAAATGAATATGCAATTTCTGGGAGGCAGATAGAGTTACCCAGTGAGACTATAATAGTCTTGGAGATCAGTCGACTGTATTAAGATTTTTTCCCTCAAATATCCTGGTGGCCACCTTGCCTTCTTTCACACATGAAAGCCCAAGACTGATCTTTCCAGCTCTTAGTGTTAAGAGATCTCCTTTAGAAGGGCCGTTACCTCTTCCACCTATAACCTAGAAGGCAGAGGCCTTACCGCTAGACAGTACAAGAGAGACAGTATAAAAAAAGTAAAAGAAGAGACTGCTTTTTGTAGCCTGCGGGTTCGTAAGAAGAACAATGGGGGGCAAGAAGAGAATGATGTGTGTGTCCCTAATCTTCCCTCCCAGGCTTTGTCCCCAAGAGGTCCTAGCTATTGGCAGACAAGGGAGAAGACCACCTATCAAAGAGCACCACAAAGACGCCACATGGATCTAGGATTGGCTGTTCCCTCTGATGTCACAGTCATATAAGACACTTCCATTGGCTCATTCACCTGTGCACCTGTGTGTTATCGTAGGAGGGGAGAAGAAGGCAAGATGAAGGCTTGCTCAGTACATGGAACAGAGTATAATATTGCATTGGAAAGAGTTAAAATGGATTGGGCCTTTATTTAAATTTCCTCCCATGAGGAAATTCAAATTAGCTTAAACACGAAATAAATTAAATTTTCCTCTGTGCATTTGAGTACAGTGTAAGCTAAATTTTATGACCCAGCTTCAATTGTAATGAAGATCACCAGACCAAGTTACTTGATTTAAAAAAAAATCATCTGAGAATATTATATATCAAATCAATAACTAAGGATCAACTTACAGCAAGACACTATACAATATTAAAATGTTAATGATTAGAGGATTAACCAAGATGGCGGAGTAGAAGGACGTGCTCTCATTCCCTCTTGCGAGAGCACCAGAATCACAACTGGCTGCTGGACAATCATTGACAGGAAGACCCTGGACTTCACCAAGGAGGATACCCCACGTCCAAGGACAGAGGAGAAGCCACAGTGAGACGGTAGGAGGGGCGCAATCAGAGTAAAATCTAATCCCATAACTGCTGGGTGGGTGACTCACAGACTGGCGAACACTTATACCACAGAAGTCCACCCACTGGAGTGAAGGTTCTGAGCCCCACGTCAGGCTTCCCAACGTGGGGGTCCGGCAACGGGAGGAGGAATTCCTAGAGAATCAGACTTTGAAGCCTAGTGGGAATAGATTGCAGGACTTTGACAGGACTGGGGGAAACAGAGACCCCACTCTTGGAGGGCACACACAAAGTAGTGTGCGCATCGGGACCCAGGGGAAGGAGCAGTGACCCTGGGGGAAACTGAACCAGACCTACCTGCTGGTGTTGGGGGGTCTCCTGCAGAGGCGGGGGGTGGCTCTGTTTCACTGTGGGGACAAGGACTCTGGCAGTGGAGGTTCTGGGAAGTGTTCCTTGGCGTAAGCCCTCCCAGAGTCTGCCATTAACCCCACCAAAGAGCCCAGGTAGGCTCCAGGGTTGGGTTGCCTCAAGCAAAACAACCAACAGGGAGGGAACCCAGCCCCACCCATCAACAGTCAAGTGGATTAAAGTTTTACTGAGCTCTGACCGCCACAGCAACAGTCAGCTCTACCCACCACCAGAGCCTCCCATCAAGCCTCTTAGATAGCCTCAACCACCAGAGGGCAGACAGCAGAAGCAAGAAAAACTACAATCCTGCAGCCTGTGGACCAAAAACCACAGTTACAGAAAGATAGACAAGATGAAAAGGCAGAGGGCTATGTACCAGATGAAGGAACAAGAAAAAACCCCAGAAAAACAACTAAATGAAGTGGAGATAGGCAACCTTCCAGAAAAAGAATTCAGAATAATGATAGTGAAGATGATCCAGGACCTCGGAATAAGAATGGAGGCAAAGATTGAGAAGATGCAAGAAATGATTAACAAAGACCTAGAAGAATTCAAGAACAAACAAACAGAGATGACCAATACAATAACTGAAATGAAAACTACACTAGAAGGAATCAATAGCAGAATAACTGAGGCAGAAGAACGGATAAGTGACCTGGAAGACAGAATGGTGGCATTCACTGCTGCGGAACAGACTAAAGAAAAAAGAATGAAAAGAAATGAAGACAGCCTAAGAGATCTCTGGGACAACATTAAACGCAACAACATTCGCATTATAGGGGTCCCAGAAGGTGAAGAGAGAGAGAAAGGACCAGAGAAAATATTTGAAGAGATTATAGTCGAAAACTTCCCTAACATGGGAAAGGAAATAGCCACCCAAGTCCAGGAAGCACAGAGAGTCCCATACAGGATAAACCCAAGGAGAAACACGCCGAGACACATAGTAATCAAAGTGGCAAAAATTAAAGACAAAGAAAAATTACTGAAAGCTGCAAGGGAAAAACGACAAATAACATACAAGGGAAATCCAATAAGGTTAACAGCTGATTTCTCAGCAGAAACTCTGCAAGCCAGAAGGGAGTGGCATAATATACTTAAAGTGATCAAAGGGAAGAACCTACAACCAAGATTACTCTACCCGGCAAGGATCTCATTTAGATTTGATGGAAAAATCAAAAGCTTTACAGACAAGCAAAAGCTAAGAGAATTCAGCACCACCAAACCAGCTCTACAACAAATGCTAAAGGAACTTCTCTAAGTGGGAAACACAAGAGAAGAAAAGGACCTACAAAAACAAACCCAAAACAATTAAGAAAATGGTCATAGGAACATACGTGTCGATAATTACCTTAAACGTGAACGGATTAAATGCCCCAACCAAAAGACACAGACTGGCTGAATGGATACAAAAACAAGACCCATATATATGCTGTCTACAAGAGACCCACTTTAGACCTAGGGACACATACAGACTGAAAGTGAGGGGATGGAAAAAGATATTCCATGCAAATGGAAATCAAAAGAAAGCTGGAGTAGCTATACTCATATCAGATAAAATAGACTTTAAAATAAAGAATGTTACAAGAGACAAGGAAGGACACTACATAATGATCAAGGGATCAATCCAAGAAGAAGATATAACAATTATAAATATATATGCACCCAACATAGGAGCACCTCAATACATAAGGCAACTGCTAACAGCTATAAAAGAGGAAACTGACAGTAACACAATCATAGTGGGGGACTTTAACACCTCACTTACACCAATGGACAGATCATCCAAAATGAAAATAAATAAGGAAACAGAAGCTTTAAATGACACAATAGACCAGATAGATTTAATTGATATATATAGGACATTCCATCCAAAAACAGCAGATTACACGTTCTTCTCAAGTGCGCACGGAACATTCTCCAGGATAGATCACATCTTGGGTCACAAATCAAGCCTCAGTAAATTTAAGAAAATTGAAATCATATCAAGCATCTTTTCTGACCACAACGCTATGAGATTAGAAATGAATTACAGGGAAAAAAACGTAAAAAAGACAAACACGTGGAGGCTAAACAATACGTTACTAAATAACCAAGAGATCACTGAAGAAATCAAAGAGGAAATGAAAAAATACCTAGAGACAAATGACAATGAAAACACGACGACCCAAAACCTATGGGATGCAGCAAAAGCAGTTCTAAGAGGGAAGTTTATAGCTATACAAGCCTACCTAAAGAAACAAGAAAAATCTCAAGTAAACAATCTAACCTTACACCTAAAGAAACTAGAGAAAGAAGAACAAACAAAACCCAAAGTTAGTAGAAGGAAAGAAATCATAAAGATCAGAGCAGAAATAAATGAAATAGAGACAAAGAAAACAATAGCAAACATCAATAAAACTACAAGTTGGTTCTTTGAGAAGATAAACAAAATTGATAAGCCATTAGCCAGACTCATCAAGAAAAAGAGGGAGAGGACTCCAATCAATAAAATCAGAAATGAAAAAGGAGGAGTTACAACAGACACCGCAGAAATACAAAGCATCCTAAGAGACTACTACAAGCAACTTTATGCCAATAAAATGGACAACCTGGAAGAAATGGACAAATTCGTAGAAAGGTATAACCTCCCAAGACTGAACCAGGAAGAAAGAGAAAATATGAACAGACCAATCACAAGTAAAGAAATTGAAACTGTGATTAAAAATCTTCCAACAAACAAAAGTCCAGGACCAGATGGCTTCACAGGTGAATTCTATCAAACATTTAGAGAAGAGCTAACACCTATCCTTCTCAAACTCTTCCAAAAAATTGCAGAGGAAAGAACACTCGCAAACTCATTCTATGAGGCCACCATCACCCTGATACCAAAACCAGACAAAGACACTACAAAAAAAGAAAATTACAGACCAATATCACTGATGAATATAGATGCAAAAATCCTCAACAAAATACTAGCAAACAGAATCCAACAACACATTAAAAGGATCATACACCACGATCAAGTGGGATTTATCCCAGGGATGCAAGGATTCTTCAATATACGCAAATCAATCAATGTGATACACCATATTAACAAATTGAAGAATAAAAACCATATGATCATCTCAATAGATGCAGAAAAAGCTTTTGACAAAATTCAACACCCATTTATGGTAAAAACTCTCCAGAAAGTGGGCGTAGAGGGAACCTACCTCAACATAATAAAGGCCATATATGACAAACCCACAGCAAACATCATTCTCAAGGGTGAAAAACTGAAAGCATTTCCTCTAAGATCAGGAACGAGACAAGGATGTCCACTCTCACCACTATTATTCAACATAGTTCTGGAAGTCTTAGCCACGGCAATCAGAGAAGAAAAAGAAATAAAAGGAATACAAATTGGAAAAGAAGAAGTAAAACTGTCACTGTTTGCGGATGACATGATACTATACATAGAGAATCCTAAAACTGCCACCAGAAAACTGCTAGAGCTAATTAATGAATATGGTAAAGTTGCAGGATACAAAATTAATGCACAGAAATCTCTTGCATTCCTATACACTAATGATGAAAAATCTGAAAGAGAAATTATGGAAACACTCCCATTTACCATTGCAACAAAAAGAATAAAATACCTAGGAATAAACCTACCTAGGGAGACAAAAGACCTGTATGCAGAAAACTATAAGACACTGATGAAAGAAATTAAAGATGATACCAACAGATGGAGAGATATGCCATGTTCTTGGATTGGAAGAATCA
This sequence comes from Eschrichtius robustus, assembly GCF_028021215.1. NCBI lineage: Eukaryota > Metazoa > Chordata > Mammalia > Artiodactyla > Eschrichtiidae > Eschrichtius > Eschrichtius robustus. The sequence goes on along the minus strand of NC_090840.1, from coordinate 25,769,036 downwards.
ACATTCTGAAAATGACTATACTACCCAAAGCAATCTACAGATTCAATGCAATCCCTATCAAATTACCAATGGCATTTTTTACGGAGCAAGAACAAATCATCTTAAAATTTGTATGGAGACACAAAAGACCCCGAATAGCCAAAGCAGTCTTGAGGCAAAAAAATGGAGCTGGAGGAATCAGACTCCCTGACTTCAGACTATACTACAAAGCTACAGTAATCAAGACAATATGGTACTGGCACAAAAACAGAAACATAGATCAATGGAACAAGATAGAAAGCCCAGAGATTAACCCATGCACCTATGGTCAACTAATCTATGACAAAGGAGGCAAAGATATACAATGGAGAAAAGACAGTCTCTTCAATAAGTGGTGCTGGGAAAACTGGACAGCTACATGTAAAAGAATGAAATTAGAATACTCCCTAACACCATACACAAAAATAAACTCAAAATGGATTAGAGACCTAAATATAAGACTGGACACTATAAAACCCTTAGAGGAAAACATAGGAAGAACACTCTTTGACATAAATCACAGCAAGATCTTTTTTGATCCACCTCCTAGAGTAATGGAAATAAAAACAAAAATAAACAAATGGCACCTAATGAAACTTCAAAGCTTTTGCACAGCAAAGGAAACCATAAACAAGACGAAAAGACAACCCTCAGAATGGGAGAAAATATTTGCAAATGAATCAACGGACAAAGGATTAATCTCCAATATATATAAACAGCTCATTCAGCTCAATATTAAAGAAACAAACACCCGAATCCAAAAATGGGCAGAAGACCTAAATAGACATTTCTCCAAAGAAGACATACAGACGGCCACGAAGCACATGAAAAGATGCTCAACATCACTAATTATTAGAGAAATGCACATCAAAACTACAATGAGGTATCACCTCACTCCTGTTAGAATGGGCATCATCAGAAAATCTACAAACAACAAATGCTGGAGAGGGTGTGGAGAAAAGGGAACCCTCTTGCACTGTTGGTGGGAATGTAAATTGATAGAGCCACTATGGAGAACAATATGGAGGTTCCTTAAAAAACTAAAAATAGAATTACCATATGACCCAGCAATCCCACTACTGGGCATATACCCTGAGAAAAACGTAATTCAAAAAGACACATGCACCCGAATGTTCATTGCAGCACTATTTACAATAGCCAGGTCATGGAAGCAACCTAAATGCCCATCAACAGGCGAATGGATAAAGAAGTAGTGGTACATATATACAATGGAATATTACTCAGCCATAAAAAGGAACGAAATTGAGTCAATTGTTGAGAAGTGGATGGATCTAGAGACTGTCATACAGAGTGAAGTAAGTCAGAAAGAGAAAAACAAATATCGTATATTAATGCATGTATGTGGAACCTAGAAAGATGGTACAGATGAGCCGGTTTGCAGGGCAGAAGTTGAGACACAGATGTAGAGAATGGACATATGGACACCAAGGGGAGAAAACTGCGGTGGGGTGGGGATGGTGGTGTGCTGAATTGGGCGATTGGGATTGACATGTATACACTGATGTGTATAAAATTGATGCCTAATAAGAACCTGCAGTATAAAAAAACAAACAAAACAATACTAAACTTTCATTGGGTTATTTGTATGGAAATATGTTAATATAAGTGTTTCAGACATTACATGAAATTTCTAAAAATCTTATATTTGTATTTGTGTGGAAATATGTTAATATAAATGTTTCAGACATTATATGAAATTTCTAAAAATCTTATATTTGTATTTGTATGGAAATATGTATGGAAATATGTTAATATAAATGTTTCAGACATTACAAAAAAAAATGTTAATGATTATTCTCATGATTATATTCACTTTGCACTTTTCTTCTGAGAACTCCAAGTAATTTGTACACTTTAATTCATTATTGCCTTCATGTTAAATAGAGAAAAACTGAAACCCATTTAGTCAGAAAAATAATTTAATTGTACTGCCAATTAGTAGTTTAATAATATGAAGAAACCATTCTTCTAATTTGCTAAGCAGTGTTCGATATTTTTATCAGTTCATGTTTTTCTTTATATTCGTGAACATATTTTTTGTAAATAATCTGCAAATGGGAGCATTCAATTAAAGTTTTTAATTTGAGCAGTATTTCTACAGTTACATATTTAAAGGAAACTTGCATCTGATTTTTAAAAAAAATTTTCATGTTGATTGGATCTACTTTATTCTTTCTGAGTTTTATAGGAATGTCTAATTAAAAGTAGGAGCTAAGTTCATTTACATACCTGAGTATTTATAAGAGTCTTTGTCAAAGTGTGGTCCAGTGCTCATTTCATCTGCAAGTTCCTCTTGGCCATTCTAAAGTTGACACTTTATTACAGATAGTGTTTGCATAAATGGTAGTGACTTTATTTCAGTTTAACTCTAACTTACTTTTAATACTTAAAAAAAAAAATCACCCATTCAGTTTCTCAGCTAAATTAGGACGACTTTTTCCACTGATTTCTTGGAAAGGTCTCTGTTCACACAGTGTGATTAACGGGGTCACAAGTGGGAGCATGTTTAGTGGAGACCCTTTAGTCCCCTGGATGTGGTTTATGGATTGAAATAATGAAAGACAGTTAATCAGGTCAATTCTTAATTTCTTTGTCATTTCACCATTTGATTTGAGTGGTAGTAGACGTTCTTAAGTACATTTTACCTAGTCTTTTCTTTCATATAGTTATTTTGAAGGCAAATACTGGAAGAGTTAATGTATATATCTGTACAGGAAAATTTTCTAACTGCATATGCAGATTTTTTAGAAGGTTATGTACATGTATTTGAACATTTTCATGATTTTAGTAAACACACCAATTTTATTTTTATTTTTATCTCGGAATCAAGTTTTTTACCCAACATTTCATTATGAAAAATTTCAAATATATAGAAAAGTTAAAAGAATTGCACAGTAAACATCCATATACCCATCACCTAGATTCTATAATTTACACTTAACTCTATTTGCTTTATCACATGCCTATCCATCCTTCTATCCATCTACAATCCATCTCACATTTTGATGGATTTCAAAATGAGTTGTGGACATCAGTGCATTTTACCCCTAAACATTTCAGTATGTGTGTCAATAACTTAAACTTCACTATTTGTTCACAGTTCTTTTTGTTTTTTAGGTAAAATTTATGTACAATGGAATACAGAAATATTCATTGTACCACGTAATGAGTTTTGGCAAATGAATACAACCTAAGCCTCTACAACTGCTGAAATTTCCCTCATGTGCCTTTTCAGTCAATTCCTGCTCCCATCTCCAGGAAGCAACTGATGTTCTGTTTTAAAAAAATATTTTTATTGACATATAGTTGATGTACAATATTATATAAACTATAAGTGTGCAATGTAGTGATTCACAATTTTAAAGATTAATTCCATTTATAGTTATTATAAAATATTGGCTCTATTGGGTACAAATGAACTTATCTACAAAACAGAAATAGAGTTCCAGATGTAGAAAACAAACTTATAGCTATCAGGGGGTAAGGGAGGAAGGATAAATTGGGAGATTGGGATTGACATATACACACTACTATACATAAAAAAGATAACTAATAAGCACCTACTGTGTAGAAAAGGGAACTCTATTCAATACTCTGTAATGACCTACACTGGGAAAGAAGCTAAAATAAGAGTTGATATATATATATATATATATATGTATAACTGATTCAATTTGCTGTAGAGCAGAAACTAACACAATGTTCTAATCAACTATATTTCAATAAAAATTAATTTTAAAAAAAGAAAAAAAAGATACATGCATACCAATGTTCATAGCAGCATTACTTACAATTGCCAAGATATGTAAAAAACTTAAGTCTCCATCAACAGATGAATGGGTAAAGAAGATGTGACTATATATATATATGCAAAAACATACACACACACACACACACACACAAATGGAATACTACTCAGCCATAAAAAGAATAAAATTTTGCTATTTATAACAACATGGATAGACTCAGAGGGTATCATGCTAGGTGAAAAAAGTCAGAGAAAGACAAATGCAATAGAATATCACTTATATGTGAAATCTAAAAAATACAACAAACTAGTGAATATAACAAGAAAGAAACAGATTCAACAGATATAGAGAACAAACTAGTGGTTACCAGTGGGGAGAGGGGAGGGGAGAGGGGCATAGGGGATTAAGAGATACAAACTATTATGTATAAACACAACTATTTTTTAAAAAGAAACAAACAAATAAATGTGTCCTTACCCCAGCTCAACCACAGTCCACTGGACACATGCAGAGAGGAAAACCGGTCAGTGCTAATTCAGGCATGTGGCTCATTGTGAGCCTCTCAAAGCCTGGTGAGAATTTGATCTGCTGATCTGTGCTGTAAGGTGTATGCAAATCTCATAAGAGATTCAGTGCTCAATAACTAAAATACTATTTTACTTTTTCTCTTAGTTTGTGGCTCCCCAGCATCAGCAGGGCTTTTAATACTTTCCTGGGGGTATAAGATGGTTTAGAAAGAAAGAGGTCCTCCTAAAATAATTCAAGGAAAGAGTGAAATGGACTTGGGTGTACGAATCCAGAATAGTTGAACTTCAGAACTTCAGAAAGGGCAAGGGTTTAACTATTTTGTGAACTAATCACAAGAAAACTTTATACATGAAGCTGCACCACATGCTGTACAACCTCAGAGATGGGGCAAGATTTCTGGTCTATGATTTTCCCCTAATTCACATGTGACCTCCCACTTTGAGTCTTACAGTTTCTACTAGACTGTAAGCTGTATAAGGCAAAGAATTCCTTATTCACATTTAAATCTTCAGCCTCAGGCTTAATGCTGGCCCCTGTCATCTAATGAATATTTTAAGAATTAACTATTCCACCTACTTGTTTGTAATTTTATTAAAGTATAGTTGATTTACAATATTGTGTTAATTTCAGGTGTACAGTAAAGTGACTGAGTTTTATATATATATATATATATATATATATATATATATATTCTTTTTTAGATTCTTTTCCATTATAAGTTATTACAAAATATTAAATATAGTTCCCTGTGCTCTACAGAAAATTCTTTTTGTTTGTCCAACTTATATATAGTAGTATGTATCTGTTAATACCATACTCCTAATTTATCCCTCCCCTAGAGATTATCATACAAATTAAAGTAAATCAGACAGAGAAAGACAAATCTTCTGTATATTGCATAATAATCTCTTCATTCTTGAAAGCCCACAGTAAAGCAAAGTGCTCCTAACTTCTGGTTTGGTGCTGGTTGATTCGAATAAACTTTTGCTCAGTTGAACTCTTAAAAATTTTGATATTCCTCAGTTTATCTTTTAAAAGTTCTGGTGTCAGAAGAGGGGATGAAAGGAAACCCTGAAGGCCCCCAGGAGCAATGTACATACATAGACACACATAAACCTGCAGACAGATGCAGAGATCTATAGCCTTTGTTTTAAAATTTTAGTCATGAGACAAGTTCCATAATGCAAAACTCACTAGTTTATAAAAGAAAAATTGGATCCAAATTGCTTCTGGCAGATAAAATAAGTTAGAGTTACCTGCTCAGATGGCTAAAGCTCTTACTAATATCTGTGGAAAAGACTCCTGGAAGTCATTGAAGACAGAAAATCCTTGATTTGTAATGTCACAGAGATCATCATGATATTTATTAAAATTTAAAAATAAACAGTTGCCTACAATGATACAGACCTACAGTAACAATTGTACTTATAAAGATAAAAGTTAATATAAGAGAGACACATCAGTTGGGCTCATAATATTCTAGTAGTCAGGATCATAATGTGAGTAAATTGAAAATAAATATTTATGAGAGGGTAGAGGGTTTTTTAATATTTTTCTTTCAGGTTTATACTTAAAAAAATACGTGACTCTTTTAAAACAGAAAATCTCATGGTTTCCTAAAAATTGGGGTGGGTTAAGGAGAAATTACTTAAAGGAAGAAAAAGAAAGTCACATTCTACAGTAGATTACATTTAAAATTTAATAAACTTACCACAGATCAGATTTTAAATAATTGCTTGCTCTGTTACTACAGAAATGCTGTCTCATAAACTGAGCTGAAAAAATTGAACAATTCTGTTGCAGAAATTTGAAAATGATGCACAAACTTAAAATTATACATATCTTCAAAATTATTCCATCTATTTTAAGTTTTGAACACACAGAGAAATATTTGTAAGAAAATTACAGGTAAGATTAGAAGGTAAATAATGAAAATAAAGTGGTACACTTTTACGAATTAACTAAAATTTGTCATATTTTGTAAATATTTTGCACACATAGAGAATGAATAATAGAACATGTAATAAGAAAATGTAAAGTAAATAAACCAAAAAATGGGTTTTGTTAGTTATGGTATTTAGAAAAATATGGTGAATCTCTCACTTTAGTTGTGAATATTGATTTGGTATGAATTTGATCATACTCATATTTTTCCCCCCAATGCTTCTCCATAGATTATAACTAATATTAGTACACTTTAATTGAAATCTATTGAATTTCATGTATTTCAATACTTCAAATGATTGAATTTATATGTTTTCAATCTTAGTGCAATATTCCTACTAGCATATTAATCATTTGACTACAGAGGCATTGTTTATCTTGTTTAGTGCTTTATTCCCCACTCTTAGAGTAGGGATCTGCTTGTATATAGTTGATGCTCATTAAACATGTGTTGAAAAAAGGACTATTTGGGACCTTTATCTCTTATGGAAAGGTGTGTGAAATGATTTCTTTTCTGGAGATATCAATGCCATAGAGTTAAGATCAAATGTAAAATTCATTTAACCCAGATTTTTAAAGCAAGATCAAATGAGATTTCTGAAATGAGAAATATAACAATCTCGACGTTATCATCATTATAATCATCATCAACAACTATGGGAAACAATTACTATGGGAAACATTTGTAGAGTTTAGTATACATTCCACCACCCATTTTATTAGTCATTTTCAGAGACTATCCTATTTTAGCCATGCAGAAAACATTATATTTGTTTTATATAAGGGGAAATAGTAACCCTGAGAGGCTAAGGAACTTACCCAATGTCTCTAGGTAGGCAAAGATAAAAGCAAGCAATCACATCCAAATCTGTTTCACTCGAAAGTTTTGCTATTTATTCTCTATCATATTCTTTCTCAATTTGGTATATCTATCACTAACAACATTTACATGATTGCATAGTAGATATATTAATGGGTGATTATGCAGCTCTAACATTGTTAAAGAGCTTTATTTTAATGTTATTTTCTTTAAATTTCAATATAAACTTTTTCAAACGTATAAAAATATGAAAAAATCAACATCAAGCTTCAACACCAATTGGTATTTTCCTATAATGGTTTCATCTGTTCTCCTGTTTCTCTTTTATATTTGTCTGCTGGTATATATTAAAACAAATTCTAGACATTGTGTCATTTCTTTTGTCATTTCTTCTCTAAATGCTTCTGATAATATTTAATAGAAATAAATGGAGACCCCTTATTCATAACCATAATGACATTTTCACACCTAATAAAATTAAAAATAATTGCTTACTATTATTTAATGTTCAGTCTATTTTCAAATTTCCCCTATCATTGAAAAAGTCATTATACAGTTGGATTATCCAAATCAGGATGTAAACAAAGTCTACTCACTGAATTTTATTGTTCCAGCTCCCTAATTCTTTCAATTAGGGCAGACTCACCTCTTTGCCTTTATATATTTATGTTTTTATGTATTTATTTATTTATTTATTTATTTATTTATTTATTTATTTATTTATATGGCTGTGTTGGGTCTTCGTTTCTGTGCGAGGGATTTCTCTAGTTGCGGCAAGTGGGGGCCGCTCTTCATTGCGGTGCGCGGGCCTCTCACTATCGCGGCCTCTCTTGTTGCGGAGCACAGGCTCAGTATTTGTGGCTCACGGGCCCAGTTGCTCCGCGGCATGCGGGATCTTCCCAGACCAGGGCTTGAACCTGTGTCCCCCGCATTGGCAGGCAGATTCTCAACCACTGCGCCACCAGGGAAGCCCCCCCTCTTTGCCTTTAGACCGCATATATTCTGTTGATGAGAAGTAAAGGCTTATACAGATTCAAGTTCAATTTTTTTCTGTGGGTAGGAGGAAAGATTTCATGGCTGGTACTTTGTACTTCATATCCCATCACATCATAGTCACATAAAGTCTGGCTCATATTGACCAGTGGACTGATTAGAGAAGGAAATGGAGAAATGAAACAAAATACTTTGAATATAATATTTGGTTAAAAATGTACTTATTCACTACCTTGAAATTTGAAAATTGGTTATTAAAGAGAAAAATATCAAACATTTATCCCCAATATAAACTATATTTAAGGGCATTAAGTAGGATGAATGAATGAGGAAGAGTTATTCTACAAAATCATTAGAAGTTTCCACTAGTAAGGAGTATCAAGTTAGTAATAGAGGTTTTTCAATGCACACCCCCTCATAAATGTTTTCAATATTTCATATCCATCAAGCTTATGGATTACCATAAATTTTTCCACATTCTATAGACCTTCATAAAGAGTAATTAGCTTGAAATTCAGGAAAAATTTAGCACGAAGGTGTTCAAAATCATATATGCAATTCTATTTCTTTTTATATCACTTCCAAATTTGCATCTTAGATATATTCAACTGAACATATACATGTATTAATGTTGAATGATGATATATGTCAGCCTATAAAGCTTTCAGATAGATTTTTTCACTTTTTCATCAGTGTATAACAAATATCATTATAAAGTTAAATGTCTGAAGTAAAGCTAAAGCTGCATGTCTGAAAAAATAACATCCAGCATTAGAAACAAAAGACGCTAGAATGTAACCTTTTGTATGACAATTATTCCTTTATTGCAACCTTCAATCTCCTGCCAGACGCACATGCTGCATTTTTCCCCACACACAAGCATGTTACTTTATCACATGATACTCCTATACAGTAATAGTGATATTCAGAGGCAAGACAGATTCATTTCATATCAAAATAATTATTAATGAATATACATATAGCCTAAATATCTATGACTTAGGGTATTCATGTCTCTCTTAATCTGATTCAATTTTATATAAAAATTACCCTTTTTTGAGAATAGATGCCAACAACTTTTGCAGGGCACAGTCACTTAAAGAGCAGGCCTATTATTAATATCCTTCTATTAAATTCACCATCTATATATTATAACTAAATCCCACCAGAAAGAGTAATACCTATACTTGAATAAGGGTTTATTTAGATTCATAAGAAAAGCTTGAAGTCTTCAATTTTAAACTTAGTTTATTAGATTTCTTTCTATGCAGAAATGTCATGGGATCCCTGAGGCAAGGACTGTTTCTAACTCATCATGAATCTCCAGAGCTTGGCACGGAGGAAGGACTCAAGACATATTTGTTGAATAAATGCATTTTTAACATAAAAGAATTTCTTACTTGTCTGTAAAGATTGAAATCATGTATTAACCATGCTTGCCTTTTGGAGATAAATATTTAAGCCAGTGTCCTTTTGATTCAGGCATTGTGCATGTCCAGCCTATCCGGCAAAGACAGAGCTTTCAATCTGACATAGTTGAGTTGTCTGTTCCTAGAATACAATTGTGAAGGGAATTAAATGTGAGTTATGTCCAAACCATCAGGATGAGGTGATTGGACACTGAAAATTTTTACGCAGGTCAGATGTTCACACTGTCCATGCTTTACTTTGCCAACATAAAATCAAATATCTGTTGCATAGTTTTTTCTTGTTTATATTTATTCTATTATCCATTCTTATCTGTCAAATAAGAAATGGATTGCTAATTATTATTTTTGCAGGTTTTAATGAGGTTTAACAGGATTTCATATGAATAAGCTATTTTTTCTTTATGTACATTTGTTATTTATATTATTAATTCATGTAAGTTGTCTAGTAATTATAGGAATTACTCAATTTATTTCCTTATATTTTCTATTTATAAAATCTCCACCTGCAATTGCTTCTATACAATAGCTCAATCTCCTTTTCTTTCAAGTTTATGCCGTATTTTACTTAGATTTTATTTTAAAACTATTTAAGAATAATAATCAAGTAGCTTGTTTCCAGACTCCATATTATTCTAGTGATTCACAATTAAGTAAAATATAGATTTTTGGTTAAATATCTATTATTTAAATATCCTATTGCTATTTTTCCAAGAGTTTTTATTTTTAAATCATCAGAACTGAGTATATATTTGGGATATCTTCTTAAATGATGATATGATAAGCATTTGTATCTCTTAATGTGATATATATATATGTGTGTGTGTGTGTGTGTGTGTGTGTGTGTGTATGTGTATATGTTCATTATATTTAAATGAATGAGTTATATTTGAATTTTCCTAGGATAAACTCTGCTTGGTTGAGATGGCTGATTACTTTTAGCCATTATTTACTTTACTTATATACCATTTAGGATTTTCTCACTTATATTCAGTATAAAAGAAGACACATTTTGTGTGTGTGTATTTTTGCCTGTCCATCTGTCTGTCCTGTCTGTCTGTTTGCCAGATTTAAGTATAGAAGTATTTTTTTTTTTTTGTAATAATGTAGACATATTCCATAAGCTAATTGGAAAGGTGGGTGTGTTTTCAAGGATTCCCCCCATCACTGTTTTCCTGGATACTTGAAGTCTTTTTTCATGTATTAGGTAAAAAGATCATTTGATGGTCACAGATCAAAGTCACAATGTTGAGTATAAACGTTTACCTAGTGTGAGTCTTCAGGATTTAGTCTTTCCCCCTTTGCGTAATTCCCTGATCCTGAGGCATCAAATATTTTCCCAGAAATTTTGATAATTTGGGTGGGAGGATGTCTAAACTCATTATGAAAATCTGCAGTCCCACAGGGCCCAGCTCTGGTATCATAGTTCAAGAAAGAGGCTGCAGGGCTTCCCTGGTGGCGCAGTGGTTGAGAATCTGCCTGCCAATGCAGGGGACACGGGTTCGAGCCCTGGTCTGGGAAGATCCCACATGCCGCGGAGCAACTGGGCTCGTGAACCACAACTACTGAGCCTGCGCGTCTGGAACCTGTGCTCCGCAACAAGAGAGGCCGCACCACGATGAAGAGTGGTCCCCACTCACCGCGACTAGAGAAAGCCCTCGCACAGAAACGAAGACCCAACACAGCCATAAATAAATAAATAAATAAATAAATTTATTAAAAAAGAAAGAAAGAAAGAAAGAGGCTGCAGTTCTCTGGCCTTGTTACCCCTGGGCTGTTTCCATACTGGGAGTAATAGTAGACCAGGTAGAAGCAGAAAGAGGCAGCAGAGAGTTTGCACTGGAGGAAGGAGAACCATCTGAAGCATCTCAGGTAATTCTGAGAGTGTAATTTAATGTCCAAACCATGCAATTATACAGGTGATAGAGAATGCTGAAAATAATTAAAATTACATAATTTTGAAATATTATTTATTGAATATCCTGTAAAACGATTCTAAATCAAAAACTATTTTCAAAACTGAAATTCTTTCTGAAAATATATCTCCATGTATGATAAAGGAATTTTTAAAGTATGTTGACTGTCTGGATATTAATAATTAAAATAACCAAAATAATTTTGGTAAATACTCTAAACAGTTTTTTCAACCATATCTGTCTCTCAGAAGAGCATATCATGATATATTTCAGGAAAAAAAAGCATTATTTCCAATAGAGTCTTTTCTATATAAAATCTTCAATCTTTTTCAAAGTTACCTTTTATTAATAATAATTTAAAGTTCTTGACACTTCCAATTAACTTTTCTCTGTAGACCATAATGTTTTATTTTATTTTATTATTTTTTATTAAGATATATTGATGTTTAGCATTATATTAGTTTCAAGTGTACAACATAATGATTCAATATTTGTATATATTGTGAAATGATCACCACAATAAGTCTAGTTAACACCTATCATGATATGTAGTTACAAAATGTGTTTTCGTGTGATGAGAACTTTTAAGATCTACTCTCTTAGCAGCTTTCAGATATAAAATACAGCATTATTTACTATAGCCACCATGCTGTACATTATATCCCCATGATATATTTCTTTTATAACTGTAAGTTTGTACCTTTTGACCCCCTTCACCCATTTCACCCACCCCCACCCTCCGAATTGATTATGATTATTATTCAATGTCAAAGGTCCAAACATTAATTTCTCTTCCCTTATTTTCCCACATAAGAAATTATCATGATTCTTTCATTTTATCTATATTTATTCTTAATCACATTCATGTTGGGATCATTATGAAAATATTTAGATTATGGGAATTTATGGATATGTTATTAGTAGTAGATAAATTATCTATGCTAGAGAGAAAAATAAAAGTATCAAAAGTCGGTACAGAGAAAGAATTGTAACAGTGCATGCAAGTTTTATTTTCACTTTTTATTTCACTTTTTTTCTCTGATGAGCTTAATGCTAATAGAATAATTGTAGATTATTCAGCTAATGTTCTCCCTACACAAAAAATATGCATTCACAGAGACAGGAACATAGAAGAAATTTCCTTTCGTATTTGCCATTCTCCTCTTCTGTGTTACTCCCCAGATTCTCTACTATAAAAAAAAAAAAAATTTTTTTTTTTAAGAACCTGTATCTTTAGCATTTTTGTGATTTCATTTTCTGATGTATTCATAGAATATGCTTATTATATATTAGGTTTCCTATTTTATCTCAAACCCTATTTATATGAATAGATTTATGGCATTTAAAGTAGAAACTAGAAATTTAGCCCAATATATTTCATCACATGTTATGTAACTCTGATACCTTGAGTCATATCATATGTATCAGAATAAATGCTCCAAGATGGATTCTGTTTAAGAGATTCATTTTAATTATTGGTCCAGAGAGAGAGAGACAGAGAGAGATGTGGTGGCAGGTAGGGAGAGAAAGAGACAGACAGACATATGGATTCTATCCCACTTGCATATATGGTTATATTTAACCAAATTTTAGAGTCCATTTGGAATCATTTGAAACCATTAGCTCTGACCAGAACTAAACAGAATAAGCAAAACTTAGGTAAAATTAAAACACATTTATTGACTTTTCTCCACCTTCAAAAGTCACCAAAGTAAAGTTCTCCAAGCATGGACACTTTATTCTTATCTTTTAATACTTTTGCAACTGTGTTTATTCTTCTAAACTCAAGACTGGAGTAACTTTACATTCATTTCTCTGCCATATCCGGTCATTTTAGGATGGAATGTGAGGAAGGTGAAGAAACGAATTTCCTTTTCCTGAAAAACTTTATTGGAAACTCTCTATATAAGGTCTCATTTCACCATTTTAAAGTCAGTAGACACTGAACTTGTTTTTGAAAGATGCAATTAATGTTGCATTGGGGAAGGAAATGAGACTACAAAGAGGACAAAGAAGGAGTATGCCTTCAAAAACTTGAAAGAACCTCAAACCTATTCTGATATAATTTTGTCCATATTCCCCTTGCCAATTTCTTTTATACTCTAATGAAATTACTCCCTGCTTTGCATCTTTTCCTCTTCCAGTCCATCTTCCATGCATGTAAAGAAGACATCTTTCAAATCTCTAGATCTATGTCATTGCTTTTTAAAAAAATTTAACTCTTCCTTTCCACCACATGAACAAAATAAAATGTGTTAACATGACCCTCCATTATATGTGACACTTGCCAATCTGCCGCTTTTTCTCATTTATTCATTCAATCAATAAACAAATGTTCTACATGTCTACACTGAGAGAAATTTTAGCATAGTGATTTAAAACACAGGCTCAGGAACAAAACCACTTAGATTTTAAAAAGTTATTCTGCCTAACAGTTGTGTGAAATTGGGTAAGCAACCTAAAACCTCCAAGCTTCTGCTTCATTTATAAAATGAAATGGGAATAGGCCTTACTATAAATCACTGTATGGGGACTAAATGAGACAATCAATGCAAATATATGTAAAATAATGCTTAGTACTACGTGAGCACCTAGTAAATGCAGATTATCATGGTGTAATGGGCCTGGTTTCCAATGGATCACTGTGTATAACAGATTGAAAAGAGGCAAAAATGGATGCCAAGAGTGGAGATGAGTTAGGAGCCTATTGTGATAGATAGGGCAGAAGATGATGCTAGCTTGGAGTAGAATGGTAGAGTGGAAATGGAGAGAAATGAACAAGTTCAAGAAAAAGTTTGAATTTAGCATGTAAGATTTGGTGACAGATTAGTTTTCTGGAATTAGGGAGAGGAGATGTCAAGGATAATTTCCAAACTTTTTTTTTTTATTTGTGTGATAAGATGAAGAAGAACTAGGTTTGAAGGGGAACCAGATCAAAGGCCAGTATAGAAGACCATGGAGTTGGTTTTATACAGGCTGCGTTTGATATGCCCTTGAGTCATCAGAGGAAAATGTCAAGTAGGCAATGGGATATACTGAAAAGTGTAGCTGAAGAAAAAACATCAGAAGTAGAGCCTCATCTCTCATTAGTCATGACCTGCAATTTACAGTCCAACAAAGTTTGTCTTTAAATTTTTCCATAAGTTTTAAAATTTGTGTCTTATCATGGTACTTCTTTCTGGAATGTCTTTGCCCAGTGTTCTTTACCTGGATACCAGGTTCCCATCTTTAAGGCTCAGCTGAGATGAAATCTCCTCCAATAAGCTGTATCATAAACAGGCAAGTCAGTCAGCAAACTTATTTTCACTCCTAGTTCACAGCTTCCCTTGAGGGTGCTCCACAAAGTATATCAAATATGTAGAAATGCCTGAGGAAAAAAATGTCTTACTGTGTTAAACCATTGATATTTTGGAATTGCTACAGTAATTAGCCTACCCTGAAATCTTCCTAATTTTCCATGGCTATATTAAATGTTCCTCTTTGTTCAAAAAGCCCCATAATTTTGTATCATTACACCATTATACTTTCCATATGGGGTTCCACATTGGCTTATATGTCTGTGCCTCAAATACTGTAGGTTCTACGAAGGCAAAGTCCATGTTTTTCTCTTATTTTTATCCCTGTATCCCATGTTAGGACATGGTTCCCGGGACACTTGGCTCTTGGTAAACATCTTTTAGCATAAAAAAATATGAATTATTTAGCTCATTTACCCAAATTTTTCATGATGTTTCCCCAGGACTAAGTTGATATCATAACACAACAACTATGCATTACCAGGGTTTCAATTCCTTAATCGTTTTTCAATTTACTATTTATATTTGTCTCCTTGATTCTGTCTCCTCATTTCCACAATCCTCTTGAGTTGTTGAAAAACTATTTTTAATTCTCTTCCAGTAGAGAGTTATTAAATAGATTTTGATATATTAAGATTTACTTTTAGGACCATAACTCTTCCTTATGAAATACTTTCATTTTATTGCTGTCTGTTTTCTTTCCACATCAACAAGCCTTCTTGCTTCCTTTCTATTTCAGCCAGAATAATGAGTCTTTAACTCTATCCTTTAGATAAAATTTATCCTCTGCCTTTAGATTTCCAAAACCAATCCAATTAATTTTTTAAAAATGAACACCAAATGCTTTGGTCGTAAATATTGGAAACAAAAAGTACATTCTATTTTTCCTTAGCCCTGATGCCTTGCTGTTTTCTAAATTCAGCTTGGCATCTTAAAGTGCCATGAAATAATTAGAAAGATCACAGAAGGCTACCCCTCTCCTTGGCTAGGGAACAAAATATATCAGATCACCATATGCTACCCCTACACTTCAATGCAACCTTTTGAAAACTCATAAATTTCCAACTTTAGCGTTTCTAAGCAACCACTTTAATATTTTCAGCCACAAATTGGATGAAGGCCCCAGTGAAAGCACGCAAAGAAGAATTCATGGAAAGAACCCTAGGAAATGTCGTGTGTGCTCAAACAAAAAGGACAGGAAATTTTGCTACCTCAAAAGATGTCTGCATGTGGTACGTGGGTTCTAGTCTTCACAATTAGTGAGAGTTGTCCTCAATAGCAAATGCTTTAAATAGCAATAATTTGTAAATGATGTTTATTGCTAAGCTTTCTTCACATGCTGTTAGTGTATTTATTGTTTTAGTACATTTAAGTGAACAAATGACTTAAACATTTGGATATGAAGGAATAATTTGGCCCCTAGATCTAATATTTTTCAGAGATGCAATTTTATAAGCATTTAAAATTTGTTTTTTCATTTACTTATATAGTCATTATTGAGTAGAGATGTTTGAATTTCACGAATTTACAATATAGTGTGGAAGAGCAGACATAGAATATCCAACTTTTAATTTTGTCACCAAGATTTATTAAACATATAGTCATGAATTCCCCTGAAAGATATTCAGTAAACCAGTGAAAATTTAACATTAAGAAACAGTGGTCCAAGGATTGGTGTTTGGGAATCAAGGAGGTAGGCAAAGAACGTGACATCTAGAACAGAATCATCTAGTTCGGAATTATAGTCCACCAATCATTAGCTGTGTGACCATAGTCTCGGTAAGTAAACTCTCTCAGCTTTAAAATGGTGATTAGATACCTATCTGAATTTTTGTGATGATTAAATGAAAATATACATGAAGTTTTGAGCTACTGTTAATTAATGGCTATTATTATTTATGTATTATTGACTTGTATCACCCCTCTTAATTATCTAACAACTGTTCTCTGGGTGAACTAATGTGAAAATATTTTATTCCTCCAGGAAAAGAACTCTCAGCCTTTCTGAAAATGCCAGTGTGAAAATTTTCAAGCAGCGGAAGAGCTTGTCAGGGCATGTGCTGACCCCATATCTCCCCCATCCCTCAGACAAAGGTTTATTTTCTGCTGCCATTTATTGTACTCTAATACATCAAAGATCTTTGGCCCATCTATTTCCTTTTTCTCTTCCAGAGACTCTCTGGCCACAGCAGTCATCCAACCTACAAAGTGGATGAGTAATGAACAGAAATGTCACAGATCCAGCAGGAATCTGCACACAAAACAATCTCCTCCTTATCCTCTGCCAAAATCCTGCTCCACTGTGGACTGCTTGTATTCCCAGAGCAACATAATAATACCTCTGGCCCTAAGTGCTTTGCCTCTGGCTCCTCTTTTCAGGACTGCAATTGTTTTATTGGAAGTGTTCTTCAATAGACGTTAGCTTTACTCTATTATCACCCAGAAGCCAAGAGTTTATCCATTCAGGAACAAGGGAATACTTTCCTGGGCTTCTAATACAGTTTATATTTAGTTTGCAGCTTTTCTCAGAAAATTTTATAACTCCACTGAATATATTCTATTAGTGACTATCACCTATGACTTGTATAATACTTTTGACTTTTCAATATCTTTTCACATGAATTTCATTTAAGCCTCAGAACCACCCTGCAAATTTGACTGGACAGGTACCATAATACCTCCAGAGGGTGTGATTGAAACTTAAATGACTAACCCAGGGAGTGTTAAGGTCTGACTTGGGTCTCCTCTGCCAGTGAGTGTCTTTTCTAACATATTATTATAAACTTTCTTAATAAAATAGTATCAGATCAATAATGGACAGAGATATTTCATAACATGCCTGGAATGTTTGGTATATTGTGAGTTTTGTTTTGTACATAGCTTCTAACAATTGGACTTTCTTTGCACTTTCAACTTGTGTGTCAAGGTAGTAAACAAATGGATTGCAGCAGACAAATATTAATTTTGATTGTTGTCATGAGAATGACACATTGTTGAAACCATTTTGATGTATCACATAACCTTACATCTTGTGATATTGTGATTTATGATAAGAAATATATATATTTGGTCTTCATCACCATTTCTGGCACAGAGCTCCTCAAACCCATGGAATTTCCTAAGTGATGAGAGTGACAGAGGTGTATTTTGCTATGTTAATGAGGTGACTTTTGGAAAGACCTAAGGGTAGAGGGTTGTTGCCAGTGGAGCCAACCATATGATTAGGAGGTTGGAACCTCCACCTACTCTATGACCTATGGAGAGGGGAGAGGGGTTGGAGATTGAGTTCAACCACCAATGGTCAATTATTTAATCAATCATGCTTATGTATAATAAAGCCTCCATAAAAACACAAAAGGAGAGGGTTCCAAGAGCTTCCAGTTTGGTGAACAGATGGCAATTCAGGGAGAATGGCACACTCAGAGAGCATTGAAACTCCGTGTCCATTCCCCTTACCTTGTCCTATGCATCTCTTCCATCTGTTTGTTATAAACCAGTAATCTAGTAACTGAAATGTTTCTCTGAGTTCTGTGAGTGCTTTAACAAATTAATCAAGCCCCAGGAGGGTTTTCCAGACAGTAATTTGAATCAAGACACATAAAAAAAAGAGTGTCAACAAAGGATATTATGAAGGTAATTTTAAAAGACAGTATGACAGCATAATTCTTCATCTTTGTCCTTTGGACTAATTTAAGAAGAAATTACATACATCAAATACATATAAAATTTAAAAGTGTGGTTGGCAGAATGTCTACATCATGATCTCTGGAATCTGTTAATATGTGATCTTACATGGAAAAGGGAATTTTGCAACTGCTATTAAGATGAAGGCTTTTGAGGTAGGAGATTATCTTGAATAATCCAAGGACATGAGTCTTTAAAAGCAGAGGACTTTTCTCAGTTGAGGTCAATTAGAGGAAACGTGAGTATGGTAGGAAGGTCAGAGGGATGCAATGTAAAAAGAAATTGATAGGCCAAGGCTGGTTTCAAAGATGTAGAAATGGAAGCATGAGCAAATGTGGGCATTCTCTAAGCTGGAAAAGGCAATGCAATTTATTCTCACCTAGAGCGTACAGAAAAAAAAAAAAACAACACAGCCCTACCCATGCCTTGATTTTAGTCAAGTCAGACCTATCTCAAACTTTTTAAGCTACAGAACTGTGAGATAGAAATGTATTATGTTTTAAGCCACTAACTTCATAGTAATAAGTTATGACAGCAATAGATAACTATTATAAGTGGTGCAATCTAGTTAATAATTTTAAAACTATCCAGAAAGAGAAAGCTCAGAACTCAGACTCAGAGAAGCTAGACGCTGATAGCTTCGCTAGTGAATTCTATCAAAAATCCAAACAAAATTCCTACCAATCCTTTTCAAACTCTTCCAAAAAATCAAGTAAAGAGAGTACTTCTCAATTCATTCTATGAAGCCAATATTATCCTGATAACAAAGTCAGACAAAAAAATCACAGGAAAATATAACTACAAACCATAACCTCTTATGAATACAGATGGAAAAGTCCTCAATAAAATACTAGTAAACTCAACTTAGCAACATGTAAAAATTCTATTTTACACTATGACCAAGTGGGACTTCTCAGGAATGCAATGGTAGTTCAATATAAAATCATGAATATTAACAGGATAAAGGGGGAAAAAAATACATGATCATGTCAAGGCAGAGAAAGCTTTTGACAAAATCCAACATTTTTTAATAATAAGAACACTCAACAAACTACGAATAAAAGATAATTCCTTCAACTTGATAAAGGACATCTATATGAAACTCACAGCTAACATCATACTTAATGGTGAAAGATTGAATACTTTTTCCTTAAGATCAGGAACAAGACAAAGATGTCTGCACTCACCACTTCTATTTAACATGGCATTGTAATTTCTAGTAAGGCAGATTAAGAAAATGGCATCCATACTGGACAGATAAACGTAAAGCTACTTTTATTTTCAAGTTATATGTATATATGAATAAATATACATAAATATATATAAACATAGTAAGACCCCTATATAAAAATGAATTCCATTCCGAGAGTGGATTCGTAAGCCCAATTTGTTCATAAGTCCAACAAAATTAGCGTAGGTACCCAGCTAACACAATTGGCTATATAGTGCTGTACCAGCTACATCACTGCTGCTTTTATGCTTGCTTCCAGACATCCTGGGATTTAAATAAAGATACTGTACCACTGTACTCTATACAGTACTGTACAGTAAAGTACATAAAAGCACAACCACTTGTAGAGGAGGCACACATGTGACAATGTATGGCAGACATATGAACTAACTTACATGATTGGACATGTGAACACATATTTGCATCTTTGAAAGTTCACAACTTGAAGGTTCGTATATAGGGGACTTACTATATGTGTATACATACACACACACACACATTAGCAAAGAACATTTCTAAAATAAAATTAAATAAATGAGTTCTTTACAACAGCATCCAAAAGAATAAAATACTTTGGTATGAATTTAACAAAATAAGAACAAAACCCGTACACTAAAAACTACAAAAAAATGTTTGAAAAATGAACAATTATTTAAATAAATGGAAAGATACTCCATGTTTATAGATCAGAAAACTTGTTATTGTTAAGATGGCAATACTTCCCAAATTAATTTACAGACTCAAAGTGATTTTTATTAAAATCCAAGCTGATTTTTTGCAAATTTATATGGAAATGAAAGATACAGATGAAACAACATAGAAAAATAAGAATAAAGTAGGAATACTTAGACTTTCCAATTTCTGAGCTTACTGCAAAGCTACTTTAATCAATACAGTGTGATATGGGCATAAACATAGATGTATAGATCAGTGAAATAGAATTGATTCCAGAAATAAACCCTTGAATTTATCATCAATTATTTTGGAAAAAGTTACCAAGACAATTTAATGGGAAAAGAATAGTCTTTTCAACAAATAGTACTGGGATAACATGATAGTCACATGCAAAAGAATGAATTTGGACCATTATCTCACACCATATGCACAGTTACTCAAAATGGATCATAGATCTAAATGCAAAAAAAAAAAAAAAAAAGAAACAAAATCTAAAAACTCTCAGGAGAAAATATTAGAGTAAATCTTCAAGACCTTGAGTTAGGCAAGTTTTCTTAAATATAACACCTAAAGCACAACTGACAAAAGAAAAGATAAATAGGACCATATCAAAATTAAAAATCTAAACTTTTGTGTTGCAAATGATGCCATCAAGAAATAAAAGGACAACCCACAGAATGGGAGAAAAATATTTGCAAATTATACACCTGATAAGAGACTTTTATTCAGAATATATCAAGAGCTTATACAAGTCAATAATAAAAAAATAAATAATGTAATTGAAAACAAGTAAAGAATTTGAATTGGCATTTCTCTGAAGAAGATATTCAAATGGCCAATATGCATATGAAAAGATGTTAAATGTCATAAATTATCAGAGAAATGAAAATCAATGCCACAATGAGATATTACTTCATACTCACTAGGATGGCTGTCATAAAAAGAGAATGAAAATAACAAGTGTTCGTGAGGAAGCCGAGAAATTGAAACCCTAACACATTGTTGGAGGGGAATGAAAAATGTTGCATCTATTGTGGAAAACAGTTTCATGGTTCCTCAAAAAGTTAAATATAGACCCAGCTATTCCACTCCAAGATAAACACCCAAGAGAAATAAAAACGTGTTCACACAAAAACCTGGACATGAATGTTCACACCAGCATTATTCATAATGACCAAAATTTGAAAACAACCCAAATATCCACCACCTGGTAAACAGATAACTAAAAGGTGTTACATCCATATAATGGAATATTATTCAACAATAAAAAGGAATGAAAAACTGATACATGCTCGACATGGAAGAACCTTGAAAATATCAGGCTAAGTGAAAGAAGCCAATCACAAGAGACCAAACATTGTATGGTTCCACATATATGAAATGTTCAGAATATGCAAATCTATAGAGACAGAGATTAGTGGTTGCTCAAGGCTTGAAGTAAAATACTAACTTTTAATGGCGTTTCTTTTAGAGGAGATAAAAATGCTTTAAAATTAGATTGTGGTTTAGTCAGAATCCTGTGACTAAAAAATATTGGATTTTACACTTTAAATTGGTGAACTAGAGGGCATATGAATCATATCTCAAAGCTATTTTTTAGAAGAATAAGCTACTGCTTTGAGAATTGGTTAAGATCTTTTGACTAAAAGAAAGAGACAAAGGGAGCCATTCTGTCCAAACTAAGCAAAAAAATACTGTAAACTGGGGAAATTGGAGCATTTTACTGAAATGAAGTATAGGGTATATAAACAAGGCATACGAAGGAAGGAGATTTTCCCCTGGGAGAAAAATTATTGAGCTTTAGTTTTCAAAAAGCATTTTATTGAAAACCAATTTTCCTTAATGCTTAATTCTTCCAATAAACAGTTTACCAAAACTTAACCAGAAAATAATTTCAGTTGGGTCACCAATAATCATTTCATCAGTTATTTCCCTGTGACTAGCCAAATCCGTTCTGTAACTTTTTTTTTTTCTGCTTTGTATCCATGACTTTTGGGGAAAAACATCTTCTGATTTGAAAGTTCAGGTAGTTTACTTCTCTCCAGTGTAAGATTTTATTAACAACAGGGCAGGTTTCTCTCTTTCAGCACCAGAGTCTATTATTTGTTTTTTATTAACAGAAATACCTGCAAAAAGTAATAAACTAAAACAAACAAACAAAACGCAAAGGGTATAAAAGGTAAAGTTAAGTCTTTTTACTCACTCCAGCTGAATCACCCAGAGGAAACTATTTTTTAATAACAACTTAGGGAGATTTTTAAAAATACAGCTCTATCTGAAGACACCATAAAATGGCTCATAATCTCAACACTCGGGTAAATACCATTATTATTTTAAATGAATATAAAAATAATGTATGCACCTGGCCATAAAATAATATAGAAACCAAAAAATATATGTATACTTATTGATTATCCTTCCAAACAAGATTTTCAGTTCTATTCCCCAACAATAACCAAAAACTTTCAACAGTTTCTTCTACAACATTCCCTGTAACAATGTACATAGGCGTAAATATACAAAATATGTCATTTTTACTTACTACACTGTCTCAACTGTTTATTTGCTTTTGAAAGTGAAACCTTATATATCAATATTTGTAGATTTACTGCATTGATTTTTCTTGTTCTTTTATATTAAATATTTTATTCATATTACAAATAATAATACAATTCATATTTATGTATTCCCTTCTTAGCCTTAAAACATTTACAAATACCTACACCTTGAAATTCCCTGTGTACCACTTCTGGGTGGCATAGCCTACATTCACCCAGTAGTAAACATTATCTTGAATTTTGTATTTTTATCATATCTTTATAATTATATTTTGCTAAATGATATTTATTTTTGCTTAGTATCGTTTTCAGTTTTACTGAAATTGAATCATACTCTATGTTTTCTTTTTTTTTAATTTAGTTTATTGAAGTATAGTTGATTTATAATGTTGTGTTAATTTCTACTGTACAGCAAAGTGCTTTAGTTATGCACACACACACACAGATATATAGATATAAATTCTTTTTCATATTCTTTTCCATTATGGTTTATCACAGGATATTGACTATAGTTCCCTGTGTTATACAATAGGACCTTGTTGTTTATCCATCCTATATATACTAGTTTGCATCTGCTAATCCCAAATGCCCAATCCATCCCTCACTCACCGCTTTCCCCACTGGCAACCACACGTCTCTTCTCGATGTCTGTGATTCTGTTTCTGTTTCGTAGATATGTTCATTTGTGTTGTATTTTAGATTCCACATATAACTGTTATCATATGATATTTGTCTTTCTCTTTTTTTTTTTCCTTGCTCATTCATTATTTTCTTCATTCTTTAATTAAAAACCTATTCCTGAATTCCAGGCTTCTGGCTGGGCAGGTTTCTTGCTTGCTTGCTTGCTTGCTTGCTTGCTTTATTTATTTATTTATTTATTTATTTATTTATTTATTTATTTATTTATTTATTTATACATCTTTATTGGAGCACAATTGCCTCACAATGGTGTGCTAGCTTCTGCCCTACAACAAAGCAAATCAGTTACACATACACACACGTTCCCACATCGCTTCCCTCCTGCATCTCCCCCCCTCCCACCCTCCCCATCCCACCCATCCAGGCGGTCACAAAGCACCGAGCTGATCTCCCTGGGCTATGCAGCCGCCCCCCACCAGCCATCCATTCTACACCCGGTAGTGTACATACGTCCATGCCACTCTCCCACACCGTCACATCCCACCCTTCCCCCTACCCATATCCCCAAGTCCACCCCCCCAGTAGGTCTCTGTCTTTATTCCCAACTTGCCACTAGGTTCTTCATGACTTTTTTTTTTCCCTTAGATTCCATATACATGTGTTAGCATACTGTATTTATTTTTCTCTTTCTGACTTACTTCACTCTGTATGACAGACTCTACCTCCATCCACCTCACTACAAATAACTCCATTTCATTTCTTTTTATGTCTGAGTAATGTTCCATTGTATATATGTGCCACATCTTCTTTATCCATTCATCCGATGATGGACACTTAGGTTGCTTCCATGTCCTGGCTATTGTAAATAGAGCTGCAATGAACATTTTGGTACATGACCCTTTTGGAACTATGGTTTTCTCAGGGTATATGCCCAGTAGTGGGATTGCTGGGTCGTATGGTAGTTCTATTTTTAGTTTTTTACAGAACCTCCATACTGTTCTCCATAGTGGCTGTATCAATTTACATTCCCACCAACAGTGCAGGAGTATTCCCTTTTCTCCACACCATCTCCAGCATTTATTGTTTCTAGATTTTTTGATGATAGCCATTCTGACCGGTGTGAGATGATATCTCATTGTAGTTTTGATTTGCATTTCTCTAATGATTAATGATGTTGAGCATTCTTTCATGTGTTTGTTGGCAATCTGTGTATCTTCTGTGGAGAAATGTCTATTTAGGTCTTCTGCCCATTTTTGGATTGGGTTGTTTGTTTTTTGTTATTGAGCTGCATAAGCTGCTTGTAAATTTTGGAGATTAATCCTTTGTCAGTTGCTTCATTTGCAAATATTTTCTCCCATTCTGAGGGTTGTCTTTTGGTCTTGTTTATGGTTTCCTTTGCTGTGCAAAAGCTTTTAAGTTTCACTAGGTCCCATTTGTTTATTTTTCTTTTTATTTCCATTTCTCTAGGACCTGGGTCAAAAAGAAGTTTGCTGTGATTCATGTCATAGAGTGTTCTGCCTATGTTTTCCTCTAAGAGTTTGATATGTCTGGCCTTATATTTAGGTCTTTAATCCATTTTGAGTTTATTTTTCTGTATGGTGTTAGGGAGTGTTCTAATTTCATACTTTTACCTATACCTGTCCAGTTTTCCCAGGACCACTTATTGAAGAGGCTGTCTTTTCTCCACTGTATATGCTTGCCTGTTTTATCAAAGATAAGGTGACCATATGTGCATGGGTTTATTTCTGGGCTCTCTATCCTGTTCCATTGATCTATGTTTCAGTTTTCATGCCAGTACCAAACTGTCTTGATTACTGTAGCTCTGTAGTATAGTCTGACGTCAGGGAGCATGATTCCTCCAGCTCCATTTTTCGTTCTCAAGATTGCTTTGGCTATTCGGGGTCTTTTGTGTTTCCATAGAAATTCTGAAAATTTTTGTTCTAGTTCTGTGAAAAATGCCAGTGGTAGTTTGATAGGGATTGCATTGAATCTGTAGATTGCTTTGGGTAGCAGAGTCATTTTCACAATGTTGATTCTTCCAATCCAAGAACATGGTATATCGCTCTATCCATTTATATCATCTTTAATTTATTTCATCAGTGTGTTATAATTTTCTGCATACAGGTCTTTTGTCTACTTAGGTAGGTTTATTCCTAGATATTTTATTCTTTTTGTTGCAATGGTAAACGGGAGTGTTTTCTTAATTTCACTTTCAGATTTTTCATCATTAGTGTATAGGAATGCAAGAGATTTCTGTGCATTAATTTTGTATCCTGCTACTTTACCAAATTCGTTGATTAGTTCTAGTAGTTTTCTGGTAGCATCTTTAGGATTCTCTATGTAGAGTATCATGTCATCTGCAAACAGTGACAGCTTTACTTCTTCTTTTCCGATTTGGATTCCTTTTACTTCTTTTTCTTCTCTGATTGCTGTGGCTAAAACTTCCAAAACTATGTTGAATTTTAGTGGTGACAGTGTGGAACCTTGTCTTGTTCCTGATCTTAGTGGAAAAGGTTTTAGTTTTTCACCATTGAGGACGATGTTGGTTGTGGGTTTGTCATATATGGCCTTTATTATGTTGAGGAAAGTTCCCTCTATGCCTACTTTCTGCAGGGCTTTTATCATAAATGGGTGTTGAATTTTGTCGAAAGCTTTCTCTGCATCTATTGAGATGATCATATGGTTTTTCTCCTTCATTTTGTTAATATGGTGTATCACGTTGATTGATTTGCGTATATTGAAGAATCCTTGCATTCCTGGAATAAACTCTACTTGATCATGATGTATGATCCTTTAAATGTGCTGTTGGATTCTGTTTACTAGTATTTTGTTGAGGATTTTTGCCTCTATGTTTATCAGTGATATTGGCCTGTAGTTTTCTTTCTTTGTGACATCTTTGTCTGGTTTTGGTATCAGGGTGATGGTGGCCTCGTAGAATGAGTTGGGGAGTGTTCCTCCCTCTGCAATATTTTGGAAGAGTTTGAGAAGGATAGGTGTTAGCTCTTTTCTAAATGTTTGATAGAATTCGCCTGTGAAGCCATCTGGTCTTGGGCTTTTGTTTCTTGGAAGATTTTTAATCACAGTTTCAATTTCAGTGCTTGTGATTTGTCTGTTCATATTTTCTATTTCTTCCTGGTTCAGTCTTGGCAGGTTGTGCATTTCTAAGAATTTGTCCATTTCTTCCAGGTTGTCCATTTTATTGGCATAGAGTTGCTTGTAGTAATCTCTCATGATCCTTTATATTTCTGCAGTGTCAGTTGTTACTTCTCCTTTTTCATTTTTAATTCTATTGATTTGAATCTTTTCCCTTTTTTTCTTGATGAGCCTGGCTAATGGTTTATCAATTTTGTTTATCTTCTAAAAGAACCAGCTTTTAGTTTTACTGATTTTTTCTACTGTTTCCTTCATTTATTTTTCATTTACTTCTGATCTGATCTTTATGATTTCTTTCCTTCTGCTATCTTTGTAGTTGTTTTGTTCTTCTTTCTCTAATTGCTTTAGGTGCAAGGTTAGGTTGTTTATTCGAGATGTTTCCTGTTTCTTGAGGTAGACTTGTATTGCTATAAACTTCCCTCTTAGAACTGCTTTTGCTGCATCCCATAGGTTTTGGGTCATTGTGTCTCAATTGTCATTTGTTTCTAGGTATTTTTTGATTTCCCCTTTGATTTCTTCAGTGATCACTTCGTTATTAGTGTATTGTGTAGCCTCCATGTGTTTGTATTTTTTACAGATCTTTTCCTGTAATTGATATCTAGTCTCATAGTGTTGTGGTCAGAAAAGATACCTGATACAATTTCAATTTTCTTAAGTTTACCTATGCTTGATTTGTGACCCAAGATATGATCTATCCTGGAGAATGTTCCATGAGCACTTGAGAAAAATGTGTATTCTGTTGTTTTTGGGTGGAATGTCCTATAAATATCAATTAAGTCCATCTTGTTTAATGTATCATTTAAAGCTTGTGTTTCCTTATTTATTTTCATTTTGGATGATCTGTCCATTGGTGAAAGTGGGGTGTTAATGTCCCCGACTATGATTGTGTTACTGTCGATTTCCCCTTTTATGGCTGTTAGTATTTGCCTTATGTATTGAGGTGCTCCTATGTTGGGTGCATAAATATTTACAATTGTTATACCTTCTTCTTGGATCGATCCCTTGATCATTATATGGTGTCCTTCTTTGTCTCTTGTAATAGTCTTTATTTTAAAGTTTATTTTGTCTGATATGAGAATTGCTACTCGAGCTTTCTTTTGATTTCCATTTGCATGGAATATCTTTATCCATCCCCTCACTTTCAGTCTGTATGTGTCCCTAGGTCTGAAGTGGGTCTCTTGTAGACAGCATATATATGGGTCTTGTTTTTGTATCCATTCAGCCAGTCTGTGTCTTTTGGTGGGAGCATTTAATCCATTTACATTTAAGGTAATTATCAATATGTATGTTCCTATTCCCATTTTCTTAAATGTTTTGGGTTTGTTATTGTAGGTGTTTTCCTTTTCTTGTGTTTCTTGCCTAGAGAACTTCCTTTAGGATTTGTTGTAAAGCTGGTTTGGTGGTGCTGAACTCTCTCAGCTTTTGCTTGTCTGTAAAGGTTTTAATTCCTCCATCAAATCTGAATGAGATCCTTGCTGGGTAGAGTAATCTTGGTTGTAGGTTTTTCTCCTTCATCACTTTAAGTATATCCTGCCACTCCCTTCTGGCTTGCATAGTTTCTGCTGAAAGATCAGGTGTTAAACTTATGGGGATTCCCTTGTGTGTTATTTGTTGTTTTTCCCTTGCTGTTTTTAATATGTTTTCTTTATATTTAATTTTTGATAGTTTGATTAATATGTGTCTTGGTGTGTTTCTCCTTGGATTTATCCTGTATGGGATTCTCTGTGCTTCCAGGACTTGATTAACTATTTCCTTTCCCATATTAGGGAAGTTTTCAACTATAATCTCTTCAAATATTTTCTCAGTCCCTTTCTTTTTCTCCTCTTCTTCTGGGACCCCTATAATTTGAATGTTGGTGTGTTTAATATTGTCCCAGAGGTCTCTGAGACTGTCCTCAGTTCTTTTCATTCTTTTTTGTTTATTCTGCTCTGCAGTAGTTATTTCCACTATTTTATCTTCCAGGTCACTTATGCGTTCTTCTGCCTCAGTTATTCTGCTATTGATCCCTTCTAGAGTATTTTTAATTTTATTTATTGTGTTTTTCATCATTTCTTGGTTCCTCTTTAGTTCTTCTACATCCTTGTTAAATGTTTCTTGTATTTTGTCTATTCTATTTCCAAGATTTTGGATCATCTTTACTATCATTATTCTGAATTCTTTTTCAGGTAGACTGCCTATGTCCTCTTCATTTGTTAGCTCTGGTGGGTTTTTACCTTGCTCCTTCATCTGCTGTGTGTTTTTCTGTCTTCTCATTTTGCTTATCTTACTGTGTTTGGGGTCTCCTTTTCACAGGCTACAGGTTCATAGTTCCTGTTGTTTTTGGTGTCTGTCCCCAGTGGCTAAGATTGGTAAAGTGTGTTGTGTAGGCTTCCTGTTGGAGGGGACTAGTGCCTGTGTTCTGGTGGATGAGGCTGGATCTTGTCTTTCTGGTGGACACGTCCACGTCTGGTGGTGTGTTTTGGGGTGTCTGTGGCCTTATCATGATTTTAGGCAGCCTCTCTGTTAATGGATTAGGCTGTGTTCCTGTCTTGCTAGTTGTTTGGCATAGGGTGTCCAGCACTGCACCTTGCTGGTCGTTGAGTGAATCTGGGTTTTGGTGTTGAGATGGAGATCTCTAAGAGATTTTCGCCATTTGGTATTACGTGGAGCTTGGAGGTCTCTTGTGGACCAGTTTTCTGAAGTTGGCTCTCCCACCTCAGAGGCACAGCCCTGATGCCTGGCTGGAGCACCAAGAGCCTTTCATCCACACGGCTCAGAATAAAAGTTAGAAAAAATAGAAAGAAAGAAAGAAAGAAAGAGGATAAAATAAAATAAAATTTAATAAAGTAAGATAAAATAAAATAAAGCTATTATAATACAAAATAAGAAAAAAATTATTAAGAAAAAATTATTAAGAGAAAAAAATTTTAATTTTTTAAAATGAAAAATAAGAAAAAAAATTATTAAGAAAAAATTTATTAAGAAAAAATAAATTTTTTATGTAAAATTAAAACTGACGGACTGAACCCTAGGACAAATGGTGAAAGCAATGGTATACAGACAAAATCTCACAGAGAAGCATACACATATACACTCACAAAAAGAGGAGAAGGGGAAAAAATAATATATCCTGCTCCCAAAGTCCACGTCCTCAATTTGGGATGATTCATTGTGTATTCAGGTATTCCACAGATGCAGGTACATCAAGTTGATTTTGGAGTTTTAATCCACAGCTTCTCAGGCTGCTGGGAGAGATTTCCCTTTCTCTTCTTTGTTCGTACAGCTCCCAGGGTTCAGCTTTGGTTTTGGACCCGCCTCTGCGTGTAGGTCGCCTGAGGGCGTCTGTTCTTGGCTCACACAGGACGGGGTTAAAGGAGCAGCTGCTTCGGGGGTTCTGGCTCACTCAGGCCTGGGGGAGGGAGGGGTACCGATGCGGGGCGAGCCTGCGGTGGCAGAGGCCAGCGAGAAGTTGCAGTAGCCTGAGGCACGCCGTGCGTTCATCCAGGGAAGTTGTCCCTGGATCACGGGACCCTGGCAGTGGCAGGCTGCACAGGCTCCCGGGAGGGGCGGTGTGGAGAGTGACCTGTGCTCGCACACAGGCTTCTTGGTGGCGGCAGCAGCAGCCTCAGCGTTTCATGCCCATCTCTGGGGTCTGCGCTGACAGCCACGGCTCGCGCCTGTCTCTGGAGCTCCTTTAAGCAGCGCTCTTAATCCCCTCTTCACGCAGTAGGAAACAAAGAGGCAAGAAAAAGTCTCTTGCCTGTTTGGCAGCTCCAGACCTTTTCCCGGACTCCTTCCCAGCTAGCTGTGGTGCGCTAACCCCTTCAGGCTGTGTTCATGCCACCAACCCCAGTCCTCTCCCTGCGATCCGACTGAAGCCCGGGCCTCAGCTCCCAGCCCCCGCCCGCCCCGGAGGCTGAGCAGACAAGCCTCGCGGGCTGGTGAGTGCTGCTCGGCGCCGAGCCTCCGTGCGGGAATCTCTCCGCTTTGCCCTCCGCACCCCTGTGGCTGCGCTCTCCTCCGTGGCTCCGAAGCTTCCCCCCTCTGCCGCCCGCAGTCTCTGCCCGCGAAGGGGCTTCCTAGTGTGTGGAAACCTTTCCTCCTTCACAGCTCCCTCCTACTGGTGCAGGTCCCTTCCCTATTCTTTTGTCTCTGTTATTTCTTTTTTCTTTTGCCCTACCCAAGTACGTGGGGAGTTTCTTGCCTTTTGGGAGGTCTGACGTCTTCTGCCAACGTTCAGTGGGTGTTCTGTAGGAGCAGTTCCACGTGTAGATGTATTTCTACTGTATCTGTGGGAAGGAAGGTGATCTCCGCATCTTACTCGTCCGCCATCTTGCCCCGAAGTCTCTACGTTTTCTTTTAAATCATGTTGTTTTCATTGTGTTTGTGAAATTCATCCTTGTGATTGGGTGAGACCCTAGCTTATTCATTCTCGCCATTGTATAGTATACAGTTTTATAAACATATCACAATTTATCCAGTGTGCTTCGGACACTTTGGATATTTGTAGTTTTTGCTATTATGAAAAATGCTGCCATGAACATTCCTGTTCATGTGCCGTTGCACACATATTTATAAGGTTCTCCAGGGCATATAATAAGAGTGAAGGTGTTGCTTAATCGGGTAACTGCTTAGCTATACAAAGTGTTGTCATGGCAATACTGGAGTTCTGGTTAGTCCACATCACGACCAACATTTGGAGTTAGGAGACAAAATTTTGCTTGACTAAAAGTTTTAAATAATAATTTAATTGATTTTAATTAGTATTTGTTTACAAATTAGGGTGGGCACATTTTCTTATGTTTATTAGCCTTTTATTTCTTCTTTAAAATACTTGTTTGTGTTTTGGACAATTTTTCTCTGAGGTTGTTGGTCTTTTTGTTAATAGTTTTGAGAATTCTTTTTATTTGAAATAGAAATAGTCTTATTTATTTTATGTGGTTATCTCCTCATTGAGGCTTGTCTTTTCACTTTGTATATGAAATATCAAATATTATTATGTATATGCTCACTTTATGTATTATGATGAAGATATGTCCCTAATTTTAGAGTAGAGGAATTTATCAAGCCTTCCATTTCTTGATTAGACTTTTGGTTCTTTATTAAATATATACTTCCAATTTCAAGATCATAAAGCATTTATCTACATTTGCTTCAAAAATATTACAAGTGTTACTTTTCATGTTTAATTTTTAATTCATCTTAAGTTAAATTTTCATATTATGTGAAATAATATCTTAATTGGATCATCTACCTTTCCAGTATCATTTATATTAAAGCTTTTATTTAAATTTTATTGAAATACTACCCAAGCAATCTACAAATTCAATGCAATCAAACTACCAATGGCAATTTTCACAGAAGTAGGACAAAAAATTTCACAATTTGTATGGAAACACAAAAGACCCTGAATAGCCAAAGCAATCTTGAGAAAGAAACACGGAGCTGGAGGAATCAGGCTCCCAGACTTTAGACTATACTACAAAACAGTATGGTACTGGCACAAAAACAGAAATGTAGATCAATGGATCAGAATAGAAAGCCCAGAGATAAACCCACGCACATATGGTCACCCTATTTTTGATAAAAGAGGCAAGAATATACAATGGAGAAAAGACAGCCCCTTCAATAAGTGGTCCTGGGAAAACTGGACAGCTACATGTAAAAGAATGAAATTAGAACACTCCCTAACACTGTACACAAAAATAAACTCCAAATGGATTAAAGACCTAAATGAAAGGCCAGAAACTATAAAACTCTTAGAGGAAAACATAGGCAGAACACTCTATGACATAAATCACAGCAAGATCCTTTTTGACCCACCTCCTAGAGAAATGGTAACAAAAACAAAAATAAACAAATTGGACCTAGTGAAACTTAAAAGCTTTTGCACAGCAAAAGAAAATATAAACAAGACGGAAAGATAATCCTCAGAATGGGAGAAAATATTTGCAGATGAAGCAACTGACAGAGGATTAATCTCCAAAATTTACAAGCAGCTCATGAAACTAAATATCAAAAAAACAAACCAATCTAGAAATGGGCAGAAGACCTAAATAGACATTTCTCCAAAGAAGATATACAGATTGCCAACAAACACATGAAAGGATGCTCAACATCACTAATCATTAGAGAAATGCAAATCAAAACTACAATAAGGTATCATCTCATACCAGTCAGAATGGCCATCATCAAAAAATCTACAAACAATAAATGCTGGAGAGGGTGTGGAGAAAAGAGAACCCTCTTCCACTGTTGGTGGGAATGTAATTTGATACAACCACTATGGACAACAGTATGGAGGTTCCTTAGAAGACTAAAAATAGAACTACCATACGATGCAGCAATCCCACTACTGGGCATATACACTGAGAAAACCATAAATCAAAAAGATACATGCAACCCAACGTTCATTGCAGCTCTATTTACAATAGCTAGGACATGGAAGCAACCTAAGTGTCCATCAACAGATGAATGGATAAAGAAGATGTGGCACATATATACAATAGAATATTACTCAGCCATAAAAAGAAACGAAATGGAGTTATTTGTAGTGAGGTGGATGGACCTAGATTCTGTCATACAGAGTAAGTAAGTAAGTTAGAAAGAGAAAAACAAATACCGTATGCTAACACATATATATGGAATCTAAAAGAAAAAAAAATTGGTTATGAAGAACTTAGGGGCAAGACAGGAATAAAGACACAGACATAGAGAATGGACTTGAGGACATGGGGAGTGGGAAGGGTAAGCTGGGACGAAGTGGCATGGACATATATACACTACCAAAAGTAAAATAGATGCTAGTGGGAAGCAGCTGCATAGCACAGAGAGATCAGCTCAGTGCTTTGTGACCAGCTAGAGGGGTGGGATAGGGAGGGTGGGAGGGAGACGCAAGAGGGAGGAGATATGAGGATATATGTATATGTATAGATGATTCACTTTGTTATAAGCAGAAACTAACACACCATTGTAAATCAATTATACTCCAATAAAGATGTTAAAAAAAATAACAAAATAAATAAATAAATTGCTTAGAATTAATAGATTTTCTGAGATTGAATAGGCATGAACTTATTCTATTTCTTGATATGTTTAGTTATTCTGTAACATTTTTGATAATTTTTATAAATATTTCCTTGACGTTCTTGTACATATTTTGCTAGATTTATTTCTTGGCAACAAAGTTTTAGTGCCAGTTTTGAAATTGTATTTATAATTGTTATTTTCTAGTGAATATAAATAAATTTTATTTTTGCATATTCTTATATTTGTCAACTTTGTTCAACTCTCTTATTAATTCTAAGTACTATCTCTAGGATATTTTGAGTCTTTGTGTATACAATAACAACATTAATAAATCTGACAATAGATACTTCCTCTTTATATCTTTATAACTTCTATTTCTTTTACATGTCTTATTTTATTGCTCATACTTCTATTACAGTGCTGACCAGGGGCAACCATAGTGGCCTTCCTTATCCAATTTCTATTGCATTCTTTAACATTTCACTATTTTCCATGATGTTTGCTAAAATGCTGGTTTACAAAAAATGCTCAACACATTTAATAATAGTATAATCCCCATATTTTAGTTTGAGAAATAACTTCTTAGAATAAAAACTATATACCCAGCCTCTTTTGCAGCCAGTGTGGCCATGTGACTGTGTTTTGGCCAAAGACATGTAAGAGGAAGTGTCTGTATGACATCCAGTGTAAGCACTCATTTCCTCTTCTCATTGCTTAGTGGCATATGGCTGGACCACAATAGAAATCTTGAGCCACACAATGGATGCCCCTTGCTGAGGACAGAAGAGCCAAAAGATAGAAGAAGATAGACAGCTGATGGTCATTGAGCAACCACAGTATCCCTGAACTTCTTATTTACAGACTTTACTTATTTGAAAGAGAAACTATTGTTATTAACTGAACACAGAGTCATATTTAGTGAAGGTACAATCAGCAGCGATGGATCAAAACATAGAAAGTGGGTTGAGTTAAATAGGGAAAACTTTTCATTTATTTAATAAAATTAGTTAAATGACTACTATATGTCAGGCACAGCAATGGATCTGGTGGAGAGAGAAAAAAGTGTGTACAAGACATAGTCCCCCATTGATGAATGAATGGATAAAGAAACTGTGATACATTTATGTATGTGTGTATATATATACACACACATATAGAAATATACACTGGGTTGGCCAAAAAGTTCATTCGGGTTTTTGTAAGCTGTTACATTATATATATAATGGAATATTATTCAGCCATAAAAAAGGAAATCTTGTCATTTGCAACAACACGGATGTACCTTAAGGGTCTTATGTTAAGTGAAATAAGTCACACAGAGAAAGACAGACACCTTGTGATCTCACTTATATGTGGAATCTAAAAAAAAAAAAAAAAAACCCAGACTCATAGATAGATACAGAGAACATATTGGTGGTTGGCAGAGGTGGGATGTGAAGGGTGGATGAAATGGTTAAATGGGTTCAAAGGTAAGACATTCCAGTTACAAAATAAATAAGTCATGGGGATATAATGCACAGCATGGTGATATAGTTAATAATCCTATATTGTATATTTGAAAATTGCTAAGAGTATATTTTATAAGTTCTCATCACAAGAAAAAAATGTGTAGTTGTGTATGTTGAAGGATGTTAACTACACATTGTGGTGATCATTTCATAATACGTACAAACATCAAATCATTATGTTGTATACTTGAAACTAATATGATGTTGTATGTCAATTATATCTCAATTTTTTAAAGTTACAATCAGAAAGAAAAGAAAGACATAATCCTCAGTCCTTCAAAAAGCATGTGGCTTAATAGGAAAACAGATATGTAATCAAATTGATATAAACATACACACACATATTATATGATGTAATAATAAAGATATATAACAGAAATACTCCTTTGTACATATTTCTATTTTGTGCACATATTAAAAAACAGTCAGAACACAGAGAAGGAAATGATTGTTTCTTTAAGATACTATTATTTTGAAGAGAAAAAAAAGATACTCTTATTTTGCACTGTTTAAATTCACTGTGAGAGACCTGATACTAGCTCAGACCCTGCCAAAACTTCTGGGCTACATACTTCTCTTCTTTTCTCCTTTGTTCTTCACTGTAACCTAAGTCTTTCCCACTAATCCAGTTTTGATATAGATGTATGATTGTATCTCAAAACACATAATCCTCCATCTGAGACCAAACTCTGAGCCTTAGCCCTGCCAAAGAATTAACCCAATTTAACTTCCACTAACTTGGCCATCTCTTTTATATAAGTCCTACCAGTACCCAGCAATACCACTCCCATAAACTAGACCAAGTTCCCATAAACCTGTCTTCTCCTGCTATAGTTAGCTTATTGGAAACACATGTTGAGTCCATTCATTAAACAGATACTTGTAAAGTGCTTACAATGAATTGGACTTGGGAAGTGGTACAAAGACAAGCAAACCAAAGCTCCTACCCTGGATAACTTTACATTCTAGTGAAATAGACTCCCAAAAAGGGTTAATTTCAGAAGATTATTCAAAGCACATAACATTGATAAGATACAGGGAGAGAAAGGAGTATCTAACTGAAATTAGAAGAGATGAGGAGATAGGAAGACCTTTATCAATGGGGTGACCATGAGTCCCTTTGCCTTGAGAAGTGTGGGTTTACACTTGTCTTGACATAGCT
This sequence comes from Eschrichtius robustus, assembly GCF_028021215.1. Lineage (NCBI taxonomy): Eukaryota > Metazoa > Chordata > Mammalia > Artiodactyla > Eschrichtiidae > Eschrichtius > Eschrichtius robustus. The sequence goes on along the minus strand of NC_090840.1, from coordinate 25,732,706 downwards.
TTTTAATAGTGTCTCATTTCACTTTAAAACATGTCTTAGCTCAGATGAAAAGTGATATTCATGAGGTAGTTATATTTTAGTTAGTGCTATAAAGAAAAATGAGGGTGAAACCAAATGAAGTCAGAACAAGTTATTACAAACAGAGAGTGTATCATGTGTAAATTATGGAAGTAAGAAAGTATGAAACAGCAATTGCAAGAAAATCAATACAACCAGAATGTGGCATTTAAAGATTGGTAGAATGTGAAGGAACTACATAAAATGGAGCTTGAAATTTTTCCTTCAAGTAATGGGGAGCCGTTGAAGGATTTAAAGTAGACAAATGATGAGGTAAGACATGACCCTATTTGCACTTCAAAAAATCAACCTGTTAGACAAACAAAGGAGGATTGAAGTGGCCATTTTAAAGTAACATAATGGGGAATAACCATTAAAACACAGGTTTTGAAATCAGACCTATCCAGGTTTAAGTAACACTCTGATGTTAATCCTGATGGGTGGGGGAGGGATGGAGTGGGAGTTTGGGGTTAGCATATGCAAACTATTATATATAGAATGGATAAACAACAAGGTCCTACTGTATAGCACAGTGAACTATATTCAACATCCTGTGATAAACCATAATGGAAAAGAATATGAGAAAAGAATATATATATATATGTGTATGTATAACTGAATCACTTTGCTGTACAGCAGAAATTAACACAACACTGTAAATCAACTATACTTCAATAAAATAAATTTTAAAAATAATAAAATTAAATAAAAATTTTAAAATAAATAAATTCTGATATGACCACTTGCTTTGTTTTTGTTTTGTTTTGTTTTTCCCAAATATTTATTTATTTATTTGGGTGTGTCAGGTCTTAGTTGCGGCACGCGGGATCCTTCAATGTGGCGTGTGGGCTTCTCTCTAGTTGTGACGCGTGGGCTCCAGAGCATGCGGGATCTCTAGTTGTGGCTCGGGCTTAGTTGCCCCGTGGCATGTGGGATCCTAATTCCCCAACCAGGGATCAAACCCGTGACCCCTGCATTGGAAGGCGGATTCTTAACCACTGGACCTCCAGGGAAGTCCTACCACTTGCTTTCTTACAAGCACAGACTCTTAGGGTCAGACTGCCTGGGTCTAAAACCTCCTTCAAATACCTACCATCTCTATGACCTTTAGGAAGCTATTTAACCTCGCTGTGCCTCAGTTTATCTATTTAATAAGAAAAATAATAGTTCTTACCTCACAGTGCTTTAATTAAGGTTAAAAATGTTACTACAGATCATTTCCTTAGAACACTGTCTGGAACATGTGTCTGTGAACCTTCTGTTCAAATATGTTTTGCTGAAAACTTACAAAATAGATATTTGCTGAAAAATGTTGTAACTAGTCTAAGTTACAAGTTTAATGATATACTCTATAGAGGATTTAAGACACAACTTAGTGAAAGTAAAACTTAGTGCTGTTCCAATGCCCAAGAGGAGGACTGCTCTACCTATAAGGGAAGGATGGGGTGGCAAATATACTCTCTTAGCTGTCAGAAGCTTTTTTACATTTTATTAACATGATCCACTCAAAGAAAAAAGTCTTAAAGAATGACTAGAAAAGATCTTCATTGAAATGATGTCTTCATAATTACATAAAGCAAAATTATCTCCAGCCTGTTAGTAACAACCACAAGTAGACAATAGAATGTACTTACCACAACTAGTGCATTATGATTTTCCAAAATTTTTTTAAATTTTGCAAAATTTTTTATACTAGGTTATTTCTCCAGGTTATTTCCTATCTCTTAGAGCAATAAAATTATAAAAAAAATACATCTTTATATTTAAAATAGTTGCTGCAGAAATTATAAATTAAATGCAAATGCACATGTACATTGGACATCGTTGATGCCCCAAACCATACCCCCTAGGGCCAGCTCTACCTTCAGCTATAGCTGTGGTGGAATGTTTTTGCACATACTGTAGGGCTTCTCTCCTCAAGCTCCCAGGGCATCTTACTATAAAGGCACAGTACTTAACCAAAAAAAAAAAAAATATATATATATATATATATACACACACATATCTCCAGGAGCAACTTTCAGTCAGTGAGAGATAAGTGTCAGTGGGTGGGTATCCCAGCTCCACATTCTTTGGAGAGATAATTCTGAGGTTCATTCTACATGGTTCCCCAAAGGGTCCCCAGCAAGACTGAGACCAGTTGCTTAAACTAATAACCAGCTCAAGATCCCAGTTTTAATTGGCTTTCCCTCCATCTCTCTCTCACTCTCCCTATTGCTTCACTGTAGCATTCGGGATCACCTCTCAAATAATCTATCTGTTCCTAAATCAAGATCTAAGGATTTGCTTTTGGAAGAACCCAAACTATGACAAGAATCTCATTACATTGAAGTTTTAATCTGATCATCTCTGTAATAAATTTCAAGCATTCTTAATAAGTTGCATGGATAATCACATGGGTTGATCTACTTGTCAATAATTCTAATCTATTTTGATTTTCATGACTTCCTTCTTTTATCACCAGAATAATGTTGTTAATATCAAGATAATTACATGTATCTTACTATTTCTATCACCATACCTCATTCTTTTCATCATTAGAAAGTGTTTTGTAACATCTATTCAAATATTCTATTGTAGAAAAAGAATTAATATTAATGACACTAGAATAATTTTCAAATTTCAAATGGAATGTATCTCAACAAAAAAAGTATTTATTTAATGCTGGAGATATGGCATCCTCATATTTGCATAGCCTTTACTACAGATCAATACAACTTACACAATATTTTGCTCGATTTATTCAGCAAAATAGATATACTTTAAAAATTTTGTTCCTTTCTTTCTCTGTCAGACTGACTGTTGACACTCTAGTAAATTGTTTACAAAATGAAAGCTGTATCTTCCTTTCAGCTGACAGGTCTCTGTGGTTTGCTGTTTATTAGTTTTGTTTGTTGTGACTTAAAATGCAGGAACTATTTTTCCCCAGTGTTGTTGTTGAGTATTTTTTTCCTTGGTGAACTAGAAGAAGATAAACAGAATGTCCTTATTTACAAGTAACTACTGAAATGTCCTTCAAATCCACTTAGAATTTCCATTAGACTCTCCCTCCATGCCTCAGATCTTAAAAATATACAAGAATCTAATGCACAATTTGAGAAGTGTTGTTTTTTTTTTTAAGCTCTTTGTGTTGGAGTTGTAAAATACAGAAATTTACTTCCAGTGTCAGAAAAGTTATGTCATTGAAATCTCTTTAAATTTTGGCACTGAAATGAGAACAAGACTAATGGTATATTCAAAGCAATTATTTTTAGAAAGAATCAAATTTTTATCATTCATCTCCCTATCCATCCATCTATTAATTCATCAAACTTGTACTAAATACCTAATATGCCAGAAACTGAGCTAGGTACCAGAAATAGCAGATATGAATATCTCAGCCCCTGACTTGAATAAACTCAGTCTAGTTGAATAAACAAACATGTAAAAGATGATTGAATTTTAATCTGACAGGTGCTATAATAGAGGTGTTTTCTAGAGGCAGAGGGAATGCAAAAGCTTGAGAAAGAATCTAATTCTCTCAGGAAAACTTCATTGAAGAGCTTATACTTGAGGTAAGTCTTGAAGGGCGAGTTAGGAAGACAAGAAGAGAGGGTGGGTATTTCAGGCACATGCAAAGATAGCAATAAACAACACACATTTTTTATTTTTATTTTGTGCTGTTTTGTTCAGATTTAGTTGGGAAATGCAAATGCTTTGTTTTTCAGTAGTATACGAAAGAGTAGAAAAGAATCCGTACTGGCAAAGAAAGCAAAGGGCTGTGCCTTGAAGGAATTTGGATTTCACACCATAGGTAATTGGAGTCTTTTAAAAATTTTAACACTTTAACAACATTTGTGTCTTAGGGTCTGTGTTGACCTGAAGTCACTGAGGAGGATAGATGTTGGGAAGTAGCATTTGAGGGGAGAGGGGGAGAGAAGCTGTGAGAATAGTTCAGCAAGTCCTCATCTCCTGTTATCTTTGGCTTAAATGTCACCGTGGGAGAGGGCTTCCCTGACCACTCTCTGAAGTAAGTCCCTGACACAGGGAGAGACTCATAACTGACTCTCTGTAATGATTTTCAGAAAAAACAAATAGATAAAAAGAAACACAATAAAGGATGAAAGAGGTAATAAAGACTTGGAAAGAGGGGTTCAGAATGAAATGGAATAAGAAGACATTCGATAAATAATTTCAATACAAAATCAATATGTTTGGGGATAAATGAAATTTGAAGAAAACAAATTATGATAGTTTTGAAAAAAATTTTACAATAGAAGTTAAAAGGGAAAAAAGATTGGAAACTGAGAAGACCCTCAATTTACTAATTGGGAAACTTGTTTGTTGATATTGCTATTAACCAACAGAAGTAGCAGATTTAGGGATTGTTGTTGGATGTGGTGTGCATGTTGTAGGACATAAACAGAGAGTGTTTTGCATAGAAAAAGTTATAAATAAGCTTAGTTTGTAACGTAGCTAATTTTAGATACTCAGACTTTTCAAGCAAGCATATCTGGTAAAATAGCTAAGAATAGAGATATATAGATAGATAGAAGATAGATAGATAGATAGATAGAAGACGTATAGGTAGATGATATATAGGTAGATGATACATAGATAGATGATAGACAGATGAGTGGACAGATAGATAGAGTTGAGATACATAGAGATAGAGATAGAGATAGAGAGATATGCCACTTAGAAAATAGATCTAAGTCGAATATACAGGTATAGTCTTTATTTCTGCTTTGTAGTGTTTGTGGTAAGGATTATTGTGATTGGTTTCCCCAAAAAAAGAGTATAGATTAAGAAGAAATTCAGGGAATTCCCTGGCGGTCCAGTGGTTAGGACTCCATGCTTCCACTGAAGGAGGCACGGGTTTGATGCTGGTCAGGGAACTAAGATCGCACATGCAGTGCAGTGAGGCCAAAAAAAAAAAAAAAAAGTATGTAAATGCTGAATTTCATTAAAACCATATATTAAAATAATAAATGAGAAAAAAAGAAGAAAATCCGAGAACATAAGAAGATTTAGCAATATAGACAATAAAAAAGTAGTAGGGTTTCCCTGGTGGCGCAGTGGTTGAGAATCTGCCTGCCAATGCAGGGGACATGGGTTCAAGCCCTGGCCTGGGAAGATCCCATATGCCACGGAGCAGCTAGGCCCGTGAGCCACAATTACTGAGCCTGCGCATCTGGAGCCTGTGTTCCGCAACAAGAGAGGCCGCGATAGTGAGAGGCCTGCGCGCCGCGATGAAGAGTGGCCCCCGCTTGCCGCAACTAGAGAAAGCCCTCGCACAGAAACGAAGACCCAACACAGCCATAAATAAATAAATACATAAAACTACATTCCTTTAAAAAAAAAAAAAAAAGTATTGAAAGAACCAAAACTGGGAGTTCAAAAAAGAAGTTCTAAAGAAAGTGTTGTCAAATGTGACAAATGTTAGAGACCAAGTAAGAGTTTTTTTTTTAATGTGAGATTTTCAGTTTGTAAATTCATACCTTTTATTTGTGGCAATTGATAAATAGTGTTAAAATATTCATGCTTTCCAGATGAAAACTAAAAGTTCTAAAAGTAACATTAAATACAAAATGTTTTCAATGCTACCATAGATATGGTAATATGTCATAATAAAGTCAGAGCTCCTGTAAATTGAGATAATAACCTAGCTGGTTTTGAATAGAAAAAATAAAAACAAATGATAAATTGGCAACTGTTCACACATCCTTTTTTCTTAACCAGAACATGTTTAGTTTGTATTTCTGGTCTTTTTATTTAATGTCTGAAGTCTCAGAGTTGACCAACCACATAATGATAAATGACAAAATTTCAAAGCCACGCAAGGTTTTTCTACTCTCAAGGCTAATAATCATCCACCATCCCAATAACTAGAATTAATTTTTGGGTGAATAAAGAAGCAAAGATATAGTGACTAACAAGGCCCTTTGCCTAGGAGGTATATATATATATATATATATAGTAATTATAATTATATATATTACAATTATATTATATACTATGTATTTTAAGTATATAATACATATTAGAATATATTATAAAATTTATATATTAAAAGATAATTAGGTAAACTGAAAACTACTTTTATGTTTCAGGTATATATTATATTCAGCAGTGTTTCCTTTAAAATAACAATATAAATAAGGAATATATCTATTTCTCCATAGAAAAGAAGCATAGAACCTCAGAATATCTGATTAAAATAATTTGTAAAAAAAAAATTGGAAATATTTCCTCAAAGGAAAATATTATCCCCATTATAACATAAAAATACTACATACATGTTACATGAGACAACTATCTTTAATTATATTTATAAAAAAACAATTTTTTACCAGTATACCTTTGTATTTTCATTGCCCATGACATCAAAGGTTTCAGTCAATATTTGATGACAATGATGATCATACCAAAAATATAAACCAAATAATCCATATTTTTTGGTCACTGTGTTTTGCTATTGCTATCACCTAAGAAAAATAGTAATTACTGTTCATTAAGTACTAACATGTGATATACTCTATGCTAAATGAGTGTTATGTTATCAGTGTTATGTTATCTCAATTAATAGTTTCAACTGTTGTATTCTTGAGGTAACTGGTTAAATATTCAGTTAAAGGGAGTATAGCTAGTAAGTGGTACAGCCGGTTTTAGACGGAAATCTAAGTCTGTGATCTTAATCACTATGCTGAAATCAGCAAAATCAAAATATCCTTAACCAATCCATCTCTCTGTTAAAAAAGTCATACTTTTCACTTCCAATTTAAGATGGTAGGCTAGAAACGTATGTTAGCATTTTATACACCCCTCCAGCTACTCTGGAAAGATTTTGAAGTACAAAATAAATAAACTTCATACCAGAGAAAATAATGAGAGGCACATCAAAGAATAAAAGATATTTCAACAAACTTTTCAAAGTTTAAGGGATATGAGAACAGATTGACAGATAAAAGAGAGGGGGAAAAAATTATAAGACAGAATATGCCATAAAAATACTGCTGAATAGGTGTGAAAATATTCACTTGAAAGAAACCTAGGAAGGATTTGGTCTCAAAGTCAACTGGTACAACAAAGAACCAAAGTGAGAAATAATACTAAAAACAGGAAGATTCATTAAAAATATTTACATAAAATAAATTTGCCAGTCAGCAACCTAATTTCTCTTCTAGAATCTCTCTACAGACAGCCCAACTTTCCCCCAGGCAAAACATTTGATAGCATACTCCAAAGGAAAAAAAAAAAAAAAAAAGAAAGAAATAATCTGTTTGGAGAAAGCCAAAGATCCAAAGTATGACTCTAAAGAAAGCAACCTCCAAAAATTCTTATTCTTATATTTGTATGGCCCACAGTTTACCAGACAGCTCACAAAGTCTATCAGTAAACATGAGCCATCTAGTCCCATGCCTCGCTCCAAATTAAGGTCCTCAGTCACTTAGGAAAATAGACCTACTTCAAAAGAGTCAAAGGAAACCCACCGTACCCTCTCAATAGTACAGTCTTAAATATGAACAGATAACTAAGAATCATCATATAGAATATTAGATACATAAAATTAAAAATTTAAATAAACATAGTAAAAGTGTTCACCAGAGAAGATAGAGATAATGCAGGATACAGAAAACAACTTTTAAAAGTCTTTAATTATGTAACTAGTGAGTTCAAAATTGTATTTCATCATAAAACAATAACAGAATGCCATTTCTTAAAAGATAAACAAGAAAAACTCTTAGAAAAAAAATTAAATTTCTCCAAAAGAGAGTGAAATAGAAAATAGAGTAGGAGGAATCTCCTAAAACATAGAAGGAAATGGCAGAAATGTGGAAAATATGGAAAAAAATATAAACACAGAGGACTAGTCTAGGAAATCCAACATGTGTCAGAGAAACCAGAAAAAGTGAACCAGAGAAAATGAAGGAATCAGAGAAAATGAAGGGACAGTGGGTGTGGTAGAAATAATTCCAAATTTGACCCTAAAATGATGAATATGAGATATGATGAGATATTGAGCCTGTGACTATATTACATTACATGGCAAAAGGGATTTTGCAGATATAAGTAAGGCTGTCAATCAGTTACCTTTAAGTTAATCAAGAGAGGTATTATCTAGGTGGACTCAATTTAACCATGTGAGCCTTTTAAAAGCATAGAATTTTCTCTGGCTAATAACAGAGAAGGCAGTCAGAGATTGGAAGCATGAAGGAAATTTGACATGTCATTGCTGGCTTTTAAGATGGAGTGGGGCCATGAGCCAAGGAATGCAGACAGCTTGTAGAAGCTGAGAGTGGTCCCTGGATGACAGTCAGCAAAGTAACAGGGACCTCAGTTCTGTAGTCACAAGGAACTGAATTGGGCCAACAAAGAGAATGAGCAAGAAAATGGATTCTCTCCTTGAGCCTCCAGAAAGGAACACATAGCCCTACTAACATCTTGATTTCAACTTTATAAGACCCTAATGAAAGAAGCCAGCTGAACCCACCTGAACGTCTGACATAAAGAGCTATGAAATAATAATAGATATCAGTTTGTAACAAATTACTTAACAATAGAAAACAAATACAGGGGAAATGATGATGATGGTAAAGATGGTAAAGAATGATGATGATAAAGTAGAAGAAAGAATTCCACAGATCTGAATAGGTCATTAGTATTTAGATTGAAATGGCCTTCCCAGTGTTCAACAAAAAAAGACCCACAACCGGATAAAACATTGCAAAATGTCAGAATGCCAGTTATAAAGAGAAGATTTTAAAATCTTCCGGGGATAGGGAGGAGTAAAAGCTACTTAAGAGAAAAATTACAAATGAACTGTCATCAGAGGCCATAGATCACAGTAATTAAAACTTTTTTGTTTTTGTTTTTTTAATTTAGATGTTCTAATTTGAATCCTGACACAGCTACTTGCAAGCTTTGTGATCTTGAGAATGTTACTTAACTCGTCAGTGCCCAAGTTTCTTATCTGTAGAATGGGTAAAATGATGTTATCTCATAGGGCTATTGTAAGAATTCAATAAATATTCACATATAGATTTGATATATAGGTATGGATACAAATATAGATAAAAGTATAAACATAGACATACAATGCTAAGAATAGTTTCTGGCACCAATTAAACACTTGATATGCTTTAGCTTTTCTCTTATTGTTAGATATTTCATCAGCAACACTAGATGCTCAAAGATAATGAAATAACCTTTAGGAGACAGTAAGTCTCCTACATACGAATCTTCAAGTTTCGAACTTTCAAAGATACGAATGTGCGTTCCATCAACATCAGGCATGAGTGAAATTGCAGCTTGCCCTCCGTCTCCTATTGCTGACGTTCCTTCAGCTCTACCATCTCCCACCTCCTCTCCCTCCTCCAGTCAGTAACTCTTCTAGCCTGTTCACTCGATGCCAGCCCCTGTATGCCAGCTGTTGTACTGCACTACTGTACTTTTCAAGGTGCTGTACTGTAAGATTAAATATGTTTTCTTTATTTATTGTGCTTGTTTTTTATGTATTATTTGTGTGAAAAGAATTATAAACCTATTACAGTACAGTACTATATAGCCAATTCTGTTAGTTGGGTACCTAGGCTAACTTTGTTGGACTTAAGAACAAATTGGACTTGCTAACGTGCTCTCAGAATGGAACTCGTTCATATGTTGGGGGCTTACTGTACTTTGATTCAGGAAAACATTATTTCTGAGTATTTGGGAACCTGATTTTTGCCATAGAGGCCCTGCACAAAATTACTACCTCAGCTTTCTAACGTTATGCAATTCCAGTGACATCTTATAACCAGACCATTAAAAAAATCATTATTCTAATAATACTAAAATAATAACTTTGCAATAACAATAATATCAACCAAAATTAGCCGACGGATGCCAGGTGACTAGGATCTGGATCAGAAACTGGCCTGAATGAGACATTGCATAGGCCCTCTGTTTTTATAACCAACCATGCTGTAGGTGGAGGAGAGGGGGTTAGGGAGGCCCCCACTGCCCATCTTTCCAGCTGAAGTGCAGGAAAGGATTGTTTAACTCACACACATGACTCAGGAACAGTGCCTTTAGCCTCAATCAAACACGCACACATGTGAATGTGCATGTACCCACACGCACAAACACACCTCGTACAAATTTTTGATCTGGAAAGATTTCATGTCTTTTCAAGATGAGTAATAATCAAAAAGGATCCAGTGTAGAATCTATGTAAAAAGCTACTAGTACATGAAAGAACAGGAACAGGAATAAAAAAGCAAATGAAGAAAGTTTTGCTGTGGAGCAGCTGAAAATTGAGGAAAAGGATTTGCCAAATTACTCAAAAAAATTTTTTTTTTGTAAGGATTTTTATATAAAGAGAGCTCAAAGCAGAAGGGACCCAGCAAAGAATGCTAAGATAAAAAACAACAGCAAACAGATGAAATTGACCTGGAAGTGGGTCTGGATACTTAAGCTACAATTGAGTGCATGTGGACTTGATTCCTACTTTCATCATGGACACAGAAGACTTGGGGCAAGGCTCCTGCCCCATGGAACAGGCTTCATAAAATGGCTTTCACTCCCTCATTTTACTTGCTGTAAAATATATAAGAAATAAAATCAGAGTTCTCATTTTGTAATCATATCACAAAAGGGTTGAGCCAGCAATTTCCTCAAACCTATATTTTTCCTGCCTGCAAAACTGCTTATCAGAACATTTTTACCTTGTCTAGACAGCTTTGATGATAAGATGATCAACACTGGATTGCTTTAACCTTGGATCCAATTGGGGAGACAGGAATCTATGAGGAGTGAGGCAAGTTTCCAATGCCCATTACAACCAATTATGCTACTTTGGAGTTTTGTAAAAACAGTGTCATGTGTGCTCTTAGAGCAAATGGGGTAATAAACAAAAGCTAAAGAAATGACTCACAATGTGACATTTCTTTCACTTACTGCTTTTCTCTGGCTTGTCTGCTGGACTGCTCAGATCGAGCGTGCTGAGTCGGCAAGTTGTCCTAGACACCAGGAGAAAAAGCAGAAGACCCTGCTTCTAGACTTTGTGGTCAAGGAAGAGAGAAGGAAGTAAGCGTCCGTCTATTTACTTTCACCCAGCTCCCTCACAGGCTTCCTGAGTCAGACAATGCTGAGTTAATCTGTCATATTTTAAGTTTCTATGTACAGTTTTGTAAATCCTAAGGGAAATCAAAATCAGGCTGCATCCATCTCCTTCTACTTTTTCTGGGAAAATGTGCTAAAACCAAAACGTGAGTATTGAAAAAGAAAGAACTCTTCAATGTAAACACATTAACCTAAATATGTAGAAGAAAATACTTCTAAGTGAAATACTAGATTTAAACAACTTCATGGAACTTAACCTTCTCTCCATAGCAGTATCTCTATATTTCCCCAAAATTCAAGAAAACATTCACATGTAAATGTGATTCCTCAATGGCTTTTTGATGTAATATTGGCAGCCTTAACCCAGAATTCTGGTACTCTCATAATGCCCCATCATCGTCCATCCCTATACTGCTCTGATCAACAAAATATGAGAAAAGATAATTTTAAAATTAAGTGCAAAGTATAGTAAATGGTTTAGATATTTAGTAATACCAAAAAAAATAAAGATGTAAATCAAGGTAAATGAATTCCACTAGACATAATACAAGCATACATTGATACTAATAAAAACACTAGATTTTTTTTCTTCTACATTCTTTCTTATTTATGTTAAACAGTAAAATAATAATCATGGTAAATTTTAATGAAGATGAGAAATAAAGAAAATATTTTCAAAATACAATACAGATAGTGATATCTTAAGGAATTCTAAATTTTAAAGGATAAGGAGGTGTATGACAGATATTTGTCTAATGTAATATATTACAATATGCATATCAGGGATATGTTATCTAGATTTTATTCTCAATTTAGTCCATGAACATTTACAATAGACCAGTTTTGAATGCCTGTATAATTTAGGTAGAAAAAAATAGAGACTAGAAATAACAATTGACATAAGATAATTTATACATGGACATTTTCAGTATATTTTTGTACTGTGAATTTCTGGTATTTATATAAACTTAAAAAAAGCCAAGGGACTTCCCTGGTGGCACGGTGGTTAAGAATCCACCTGCCAATGTAGGGGACACGGGTTCGAGCCCTGGTCCAGGAAGATCCCACATGCTGCGGAGCAACTAAGCCCGTGCACCACAACTACTGAGCCTGCGTGCCACAACTACTGAAGCCTGCGTGCCTAGAGCCCGTGCTCCACAACAAGAGAAGCCACCGCAATTAGAAGCCCACGCACCACAACGAAGAGTAGCCCCCGTTCGCAGCAACTAGAGAAAGCCCACGTGCAGCAACGAAGACCCAATGCAGCCAAAAATAATAAATTTATTTTTAAAAAAAGCCAAAAAACAAAAATTCAAAAGAAAACTTAGTTCTAGCTACAAAAGTATAGGTAATTTATAGACCTCAGGGGGCCCGTGTGGAATGTTACACAGATTACCCAATCCTCAAACCCAACAAATACTTATTTAGTTGTGGTTTTAAAAAGTAGGATATGAATCCATTAATTCATGCTCCTTCTGGAAAAAAAACTCTAATAACTACAGACAAGAAATGTTAATTTTCCTGCCCTGAGCATATAACCAGAACAAAGATACATGTCCTGTTTGATTTTTAAATGCCATTTAAATGTGTCTTTGCATCTGAAATGTCTGCTCAAAATATATACAACAATGTTGAATGATAAAATAGTAAGGACTAATTTATATTTTATGATCTAAGAAATAATGCCTCAAGAATGAAATTTGGAAACATCTTAGTACATGGAAACTTTTGTCGGGGGAGACAAAACAAAAAGTGATTGGGAGTTAAAGGTTTTAAAGACTCTTCATTGGGCCAAATGTTTTTATTTAATAGTAGATTAAATATCTACCAAATACTATAAAACATAGCAGATTAATGCTAGAAGTCAGTTAAATTATTTTTCCTTTCCAAGTGTGGAAATATTGGGGTTTCTATATCTGGTAATACTGTGTTTCATCTGTTTAAATATTAAACATGTACACCAATGTAACCTCTAGGCCATAAGATGAAGTGAACCAAATTTACATTTCTCTTTCTAGGTTTTATTTTAATATATCTTCCTCTTTGCCTTGGAAAATTCTTTTCAGGAAACATTACGAGTACCTGTATGAAAAATCATTATGTTACTTTTTCCAGAGGAATGCCCATTTTTTGGTCATCTCTACTTAAAGAATACAAATTAATTGAACTTGAGTGATCAGAGAGGTCATGGTAGAACGTAGAGTGAGACAGTGTATTTTTCCACTCCTTACTTAGCTATGCAAACTTAAGCATGGTATTTAACTCCTTTGAACCATAATTTCCTAGTATGTACCAGATCATGATACCATTCTTTTAAGATGACAGGAAAGATTAACAGGGGAAATGAGCACTTAGCACAAAGCCTAGTACACAGTGGGTGACAGCTGCCTGGTCATTTATAAAGGTATATATGTGCATATATGTGATAAGCAACAAAAGGATTCTCTCTACCTGCCTTCCTCTCTCTCCTCCCCTCCTCCTCTCTCTCTCCCTCCCTCATTTCCTTCTTTTATGCAACAGGTGAAGCTATGTGATCCACAGAGAAAGGTACTATGTGAAAGTATCTCCTTTTCCCCTTAAACTATAAGAAAGTTGTGGTTATAAAAGCCATCGCCTCTTGAATTAGCTCTCTTTATCCTCCAGAAGGTAAACATATATTTTGTTGCATACATCTGGTCTCTCTCAATGCCTCACTAAATTCTATTATGGAAAAAAAGGAGAAATTGAGCTTTGGCTAAGAAGGGGTTTAAGAAGGGGAAGTTAAAAGGTTACCAAGACTCTGACCCCTGAAATGCCATTCCTAAAAGTGAAAATGGCCATACTACTCAAAGCAATCTACAGATTTAATGTGATCCCTATCATATTACCCATGACATTTCTCACAGATCTAGAACAAATAATCCTAAAATGTATATGGAACCATAAAAGAACAAAGCTGGAGGCATAACCCTCCTAGACTCCAATGTATAATGGTTGATTGGAAAATTTTGCAGTGAAAGATTCTGGAGAAAGACTTTTTTTAAGGGACACCTTTCAAATGCCTAAGGCCCATAGTGGTTTCAGAGAACTGATGCAGCTGGTCATTTTCACGAATCATTTAAGTGAGAACACTTGGTAGCTTCATAGTGCTATTTCTGCCAACTCAATTCATAAACAGGAATATTTCCCTGACTTTATGCAGAAGCCTCTTCTGTCATCTGCTCAGTAGCCGTACGATGGATATGAGTGTTTACGAGACTTCCCCATTCTGTATCATTCAGCTGCTCAATGCAAACATCTCCCAACAACACTCAAGACTTTTGAAAATCAACAGAGATCACAAGACTCCCAACTGAGTTCACAGGAGAAATTCCTGAATCTGTATTTTGGGATAGGATTGGGCACAGTAGGACACTCTAGAGTGGACATCCATTTTTAATATATATTTTACAATAGCTAACATCTATTTAACTCCATGTGCTGGGCACTGAGCTCATTACTTTACATGCACTGATTTTTCACAATAACTATGGGGTCGGCACTATACTTCTCTCCGTTTTGCAGATGACAAAATAGAAGCCTAAGAGTTTTGGTAAACTGCAACTGCTTCTCATGTCCTAAAGGATGGAGTCAAAACTCTATTCCATGTGCGTTGACCTCAATGACCATGCTGTTAACCACTATAAATGGATTGAGAGAGACCATTACTCCAGAAAGCCAAGAGTAGAGAAGGGATTGAGGTGGGAGATGAGAGGTTGGGAATTGATGCTTCTCTATCCTAAATCTAATCAATTACGTAGTTGCTAATTGGGAAGCTAATTCTCCTGTGTTAAATGTGTGGTACAGATGAATGTAACCACCTTGTTGAAAGAGTACAGCTGGACATGAACATCTCTGACAGTAACTGGTGTGAGTGTACTTACCTCCCCAATTTATCCTTTTTATTTATTGGCTTGGTAGGCAGCTCCCGCCTCAGCTTCTGTGTTCTCCAAACCACAAGTGCACATATTTGTTTCTCCACAAGGTTTTCATGAAGTGCCTCTCGATAGACTTGAATTCGTAGAATGAGAAGAAAACAATTCACCATCCCAAGACACATGCGCGCGCACACATGCACACACACTTCTCTATCTTGGGGAGGGGAAGAACACAGAGCACACCAACTCTGAAGAAATCTTTTATCTCCCACTGCCTAGTCTCTCCACTTTAATCCCTTTATTGCTTTGGATGGGGACGGAACAAATTCCAGCACCAGTTTCAGGCTGTCTCCTTTGTAAGTCATGTCTCTCTGAAGTCTTCCTCACTTTGTTGTGTAGGAGTAAATAGAATCTGTCTTCTTGGAGATTTGCCCAAACCTGAGACCACAGGAGCTCTATGTTAACATAAGTTGATCCCTTGCAAAAGGAAAAGGAACTTCGAACTATTTTATTCAACAAGAAATCTATCTTCTTACCTCTTCCCTCTTCACAAACTTTACTTTTTCATTGCTGGTTATACAACAGTAGATCTGTGATGAGGGTAATGACTTTCATTGTATAGCTATGTAAATGAATTCCAAGTGCACTGTCAGATGATGAAAGGAAAAATGATGCCAATTTTGTTCTACTTGTTCTACAGTAAACATTGGTAAACTCATTACACGATACACCTTCACTGAATATCTATGAATGGAGGAAGAGTTTCTGATTACTGGTTTTGTCTTTATTTCTATTTAATAAATTACATTTAATTATAGTGTAATTAGATAACACCTTTAGCATTAAAAAAATAAGCCATGTAATAAGGTATAATTTCTGAGAACAGCATAAATTCTAATGATTGTAAATAAAGAGACCACATGATAACTCTGTGAATTCATCAGAACAGTTTGGGTTTTTTTGTTTTGTTTTGTTTTTAAATAGCTTTGCATAATATGGAACTTTATTCAAAGTGTCAACTCTAGAATTTTTTATGAAAAAGCAATTGAAGAGTTCAGTCTCACATGCAAATGCATTTTATAATAGATACAATCTACCCACTAAATGAAGCCTTGGAAATTTAAAAAATTACCCACTAAATACTTCTCTAATTGAAGTTACTACTAATTAAGTCCTCAACTAGTTAATTACAATTAAACAGTAAATTTCAAAGCCTCTCCCAGTTGACACTTAGCCAGGAATTGCCTATGTCTCTCTCCTCACAACACCCCACTGCTTTCCTGCATTTCACATCTAAGTTAGCAGGGTGAGATATCTGGAAACTGCATTCAGCAAGGTCTTTTTGTCCAAGGATATTTCAGCATTTCTTTTTGATCAAAATACAAGAAAATGACAGTGACTGCTATTCATAACTCACGTCCATATCCTGTTATGTAAAATGTCAACAAATTGCAGACAGGGTTGTCGGCAGTAACAGCGATGACTCCAAATCCTGCTACACTATCAGAGCAGAGGTCAGGGGCAGGAAGGGGAAGGGTATCTTGATACCTTTAACCCAACTGCTCATCTATTCTTTTCCAACCCCTCGTCCATTTAGGAGTGGAGAAAATCTTTACTCTTTGTCACAGTAACATGTGGGGACCAATGACAAAATGTCCAAGTCCATCAGAAACTTTAGCAAGTCTTGGCATGGAAGTTCTAACATTGTTCTCTTTGATCCCTTTCTAGTTATAAATTCCCCCTCACCTGCTACTTCTAAAAAGCATCTATACTATATTTTCTTCCTTCAATTCTACAGTTCCATGATGATCAGAGAGTCTCTCTACTGAAAATGATATTTAAAATCCATTTGCCATTGCTATCTGGAATAATTGCCTCACTAAATGAAGGTTTGGGATCATGGTCTCAATCTCCATTCCAACTCTTATGTGTGTCTTAGATGATTCCAAGTCAATGCTGAGGACACAAACTACACACCAGTCTTGCATTAGCACCTTTTTTTTTCAAAGACCATCATTTTACCTCATCTAACAACTCCTTTGGGCATACTCTGGATATTGTCACCTACAAAACTTCCCTGTCTTCAGAAAACTAAATTCAGACATCATCCTCCCTGAACACATTTTAATCCTTCCATCTTGTTTCTTGAATTGTTCTGCTATATCTGTTCTTTTACCACGTTGGGACCACAAATCCACCAGCCCTTCTACTTTCTTCCTACCTATCAGCTCCCCTTTTCATAATATTGTTCCTAGATAAAGAAGATGATATTATATGGTGGTAGTTCCTATTCAGACAAGACACTGAGGTTAAGCATTTCTAGCTACTGAGAAAAGTAGCCAAGGAAAGAGACAGAATGAGAATAAGGAAAAATGTGGACTTAACAGTCCTATTCTCCCACCCAGTTGGTGTTGATCTCCTCTATCAACAGGCCATCTTAGATAGAAGAAATGAAAGCAAGACCCCTTGAGATGAAGAGAAATATTTATGAAAATAATTTTGAACTTTGAATTAATGGAATATTTGCTCCCAAAGAGACTGTGTTAAAAATACAAGCTTGAGTTATCTTTAACTGACAAATTTGTTTTTCTATCCTCAGTGGAAATGGGAGGTCCAGCTCAAGATGAGTTCAGAACAAAAAAGTTCAGGTACACTTTCGCACTTTGAAGTCGTTGTAATTCCAGTTGACCAATTAGAGACTGTGGTCCACTAGTTAAGTCATTCTTTTAGTAATATGCAGAACACAGTTTCCCTGTTGTCCTTTAGTTACACCTCTCACAACACCCTAATCCAGGATGCATCCAACCATCTGTCTCCCCTGTGCAAACTGTGAGGCTAAGGGGAAATTCACACACCTGAGGAAATTAAAACCATTATAAACTAAACTGGGACTTCAATCCTGCCCAGGAATCTTGCCAGTTTGCTCTTATTTCTCTTGTTGTCTCTCTCTTATCTCCTGTCATTTCTCTTTCTCTCACGAGTTTAGCTCACTGCCTACATTTATTTATATATTTCAAAGGGAATATAAAGCCTTCAGAAGGTAATCAACTCAACTTTGCACCACTGTATTCATAAATCTACCTAAAATGGCTTCCTTCTTTTCCATCTACTTTCCTATTACAACAGATGAGGTATTTTTGGAGGAGGTCATAGAGAGGACATGACCACTGGTTGACCCAGGAGCCGGACCCAAGATGGAGACTCCTTAAACCCTGCCCCATCCTTGGAATGTACTTTTGCTCACCGTTCCTGTACTGGGAGTCTTTTCAAGGACACAACTTTGAGAGAATAAGGTGTTGTTGAGACCATCAGGACAGTGTATGTGACTGAACCCCATTAAAGCTTCTATATAAAATTTTAAGATTTTGGCAGACAGAAGCAGAGGTCTCCTTGTCTTCTGTCTGCCCACGACAAGCCTTGCATGTAAGTTCCCTTGCTTATTAAAAGTTCCACCTACCAATCTGGAGTGTTCTGTCTCTTTCTTCAGTCCCTCCTTGCCTTTCATTTATGGAAGTCAGTTTTGAATTTCATCTGTGGAACTCTCAAGGTTGCAAACCAACAGGTATCCCCATTCTTTAAGAAAATAAATATATCTATGATTTCAAAAAGACACCCCAAATACTAATCTAGCATCTCCTTCTCTTTATAGGCAATCAGTCCTCTTTCAGGGACTTTCTATTCTTAATAGCTTCAGCGCTTTACTTTTTCTTATCTCCTGTATCTGCTCTAACCTGAAAATCTGTCCCATCACACAATTGACAACCTCTCTGTGTTCTGGAACTTCAGGGACCAGGTCTAAGGCAACTGAGAAAAATGTAACTTCTATTTTGTTCTCATAACCATCCAAGGGGAACCCTCCAGCTTGAAGAGCACAGCAGGGAGGCCAAGTGTATGTACATCCTGTACGATGACAGCTTCTGTCCTCATCCCTACATTCCCCATGCCTCCAACTTCTCCTCATTCCTCAACTCCTGTAAACTTTCTTTGGGTTGTTAGAAGACCCTCCTTATTTTACTGTTGTCTTCATTGTGTTGTGTTTCTTCTCATTTGCATGTCCTTGCAGTGATGGAAGAGTAAGTCTTCACAGTTGGCAGGATTCCAACCTCAGACTTAGCGGACCAAGCTGTAATTTTGGCTAGACGTTTAATGATCCCCAAATGAAAACATTACCTAAAGACATGTTAGCATGTGAATTTTACCTAATCATAGGTTAAACAGAATTTGTTTAAGTCACACATTTACAACCCTTATACATTCTACCATAGAGATCACCTCTCCTTGAGGTCACCACTGAGCGTGTATCTAAGTCCAAAAGAAACTTTCATTGTTTTTACCTTAGTTGACTCTACAGAGTTATTTTGTACAGTTTATGACTCATTCTTATACACTCATCATTTTACAAGCAAACAAACAAAACACCTCAATTCTGTGACCACGTGACCATACTCTCTCCTGATTTTCTCCTCTGTCTTAGGCCACTGTTTTCAGGCTCCTTTCTCAGCTGTTCCTCCTCAATTTGACCATTAATATTTGATTTGTGCAAGACTCTAAATGAAGCCTCATTTTCTTTTCACTCTATCTTCTCTGCCCAGATGATCTCACTGAGCCCTTGGTTTTCATTTTTACCTATGTGTTGATCACTCCCATATGTTTTATCTGTAGCCCAAATGATTCTTCTGAGCTTAGATCCACATAGAGACATCTAAAGTCCATGATATCGAAACCAAGCTCATCATCCCTCATTTCCCCTCTATAAAACAAACTACTCCAACATTCTTTATTTAGTTTATAGCACTAGCCTTTACTTAATTGATAAGGCAAAAATCTGAGAGGTGCTGTTTTACAAATATATCTGTGTATATGATAACAGAAAATAGATTTCTTAATGTAGGTTACATTCAGAAAAATGTTTGAAGGCCAATTTAAGACAGAAATTGCTTACAAGTATCTGACACAAGTATTCTAAAATGTTAACAATTATTATAACTATTGTCTTTAACCCATCATTCTTCACTGCCTCTCCACAACCAATCCATCACTAAATCCTCTTGTTTTTATTTACTAGATATATATTCATCTCATCTACTTTCCTCCAATTCTTCTGCACTGGCCTATTCTAAACTACATACCACCCAGCCCACTCTGTCTCACACCCAGCCCACTATAGCAGCCTCCCAACTATTCTTCTGATATCCAATCTGGTCCCTCTTTGGATTTTTTCCCCACCTCTCCCCACCTTGACCTCTTTATGAAGACAATCTGATCAAATCAACACTACTCCCTCCTCCAATAGCATCCTTCAAAAATTTCATTGTTAATATGGTCTGCATAGCTTTGAGTTATATGTATATAGATCACATATATTACTTTCCGACTCTGCCAATATATCCCCCCTACACTGTCTTTTCTCTCAGGTTCCTGAACTAACCAAATTCCTTTCCAGTTCTGGGCTTCCACACCTTCTGTTGTCTCTGCCTGGAACACAAATCTACACTGCCTCCCATCCCCTACTTTTCTGTCTAGCTACCTTCTACTTATTTTCTTCATCTAAATTTATAGTTTAAAGTTTATATTCTCCTGGAAACTTTAACTTGATACCTTTCAATCAGTAATTTCCAAACTATAAATCATGGCCCACAGTGTGTTATGAAATCAATTCAGTGTGTGTATAACAAGTATTTTTTTAAAAAGTGGTAGAATGTTATACCATAGCATGAACTGGGATGGGATAGAATGGAATGAGATGGGATGGAATATATACTGCATTACTTGTAGTTATGGTAAAGTACTATTTTATAAATTTGCTTGTGTGCATGTGCTGGTGATGAAAGAAAGTATATTTTTCTTACTGTGAGTCACGTTCAAAAATAAATTGAGGGGCTTCCCTGGTGGCGCAGTGGTTAAGAATCCGCCTGCCAATGCAGGGGACACAGGTTCAGCCCTGTGTGTCTCACACCCAGCCCACTATAGCAGCCTCCCAACTATTCTTCTGATATCCAATCTGGTCCGGGAAGATCTCACATGTCATGGAGCAACTAAGCCCGTGCGCCACAACTACTGAGCCTACGCTCTAGAGCCTGTGCTCCGCAACAAGAGAAGCCACCGCAACGAAGAGTAGCCCCCGCTCTCCGCAAGTAGAGAAAGCCCGTGTACGGCGACGATGACCCAATGCAGCCAAAAATAAATAAAACATAATAATAATAATAAAATAAATTGAAAACACAAGTTTGCAAATCACTGTTGTAAGTGATGTTCGCCATTTATGTGTTTTTATAACACCAACATCTGTCTTTTAGCCAAATGAACACACTCAGGCTGTTATCTGTATATCTGAAACTGAAGTTTTTGTCCTACATAAGATTTAGGAAATAAAGTAAGTGAAGACTTAACTTCCATTAAATAATAGATTATTTTCGAAAATTGGGCCCACGTCACTGAATGTTTATTCAGCACCTATCAGGAAGCCACAAAATGAGGAACATTCTGATGGCTCTTTTGCTATAAGTGCTGCTACCTCTGCTAATTTCAAGTTCAGCAACCACTATGAACACAAACCCAGCAGGTAGACATGCCTGAGGTCTAATACCTTCTCTGCTGGCTACCAGTTTAAAATATTTTACAAATTACATAACTCCTTGAAGTTTCTTTTTTTTTCTCATCTACCTGTTGGCAATGACATTCCCTGCCTTGCTGGGTTATAAATGTTAAATGAGATAGCATGTCCTTAGTATCTATCAAGTGGCAGACATTTAATAAATGTTCGTTCCCTTCTTCTCTAGTCTTTTTCCTTCTCCAGTCCCCAGATACAGTACCTTTTCTAAGTATAGTAAGCATCATGAGACTCCTGGCTTTGTCTCCTGACAAAGGCCTTTCTAACATATATGATTATATTTCATATTTATTTTCTAATATAATTATAATGTAATCAAATTAATTTCAAGTACAATATAAGCTAAACTAATGGCATCATGAAGATTGTCTTAATTTTTTTTCATCTTATGTCTATTTTCTTCTATTATCCTACACATGGTTGAGCAGGCCACCTGTTTGGAACAGTTTCTTTCAGTAATTCAAGGATATGCACACAATATTCTAAGTCAAGTTTGGATATCTGGAATCTCTTCTGTATAAATGGGACTGTTTGCTAACCAGTATAGGAATGCTGTCAGTTTCTAGTAGATTATGTCCACAGGTAGAAGGAAAATAGAGTTTTAAAAGGAAGATCCTATTATGACTCCACCAAAATATTCTTTATAAAATAACTTAAAAAACTATTATGATTTAATTGACCTAACAAAAATTCACTATTTTACTCTACCTCAATTCAAGACTAAAGAGTTTTTCATCATCATTTCTTAGAATGTCCATGAAATTCTATACAAATAATCTATTAAAAAATAATATGGGAAGAAGAAAGTAATTGGAGATTTAACAACTCAATCGAAGTTGTAAGAAAAGAAACATCTCCAGTACTAATAAAAGTCTCCTTATTAAAATACAGATAACGATAGTTAGCAATTTAAAGGAAGTGGGATTTATACAGCTTGATCCTCTTCTGTACATCTGGTTCCATTGGTTTCACATGTCCCTCAAAGTGGGAGAAATCTAGAGGAAATGAGCAAAGAATTAACCACAACTAATTTCCAAAATATCCCCAGAAATTCATATCAAAGCAGCAAGCATCCATACTAATTCTTTAAAGTGTTTTCTTTTGCCATTTAAATAAAACTCTTTTCATCCGGACATGCTTCTGTTTCTGGATGTCAAAAAGAAAAAGAAAATTGAGCATAATAGTCTTAAGAGACATAACTTTGAAAACAGCATCACCTTCTGAACAATCTAGTCCTCAAATTGTAAGAGCCCTGATTTTCTAAATGTGCTTATTTCATAACATGTTGAAACATTTCTGAAACCTGGTAACAATATTTATCTGAGTATATTCTTTATTTTAGAAGGTGTTAGGCAGACAGTTTGCTCTTGAACAAGGTCACATATTATAAAAGCTGCTAGATAGAGAATATATATTAAGCATAACTATATTTCTCTTTATGTTAGATATATTCATAAATAACTATGTTTCATAATTTCAAGTATTTTTATTTTATTATTATTTTTGTTATATGGTATTGTCAACAAATTCACATGGAGTCTGGAATTCTCACTTTATACATCAAGAATATAAAGACGTTCTTTGGTTGATTTTCCAAGAGGTAAAATAAATCTTGGCCTCACTTTTTAGAGTCTATAATAACTGAGCAGATGTCTGCTCTGTGAACTGAATACAGAATTAAGGTTTATATAAACAGAAAGTTTGGTTTGAATTACAAAAAAAAACTGTGGTATTTTTCAGTTGACTTGTTAAATCATTGTCACCATACCCCTCCACCTGATTTATCTACCTCACATACTTTATTTCAATTGAGTTCTCTTAAATTCTATTATCTGATACTAGAAATCAGAGAGAAGCACCAGAATCATAATTCTAGATAGAAATTTTATAAAATTTTTTTTTGTAAATATGTTGAATTTGAATGTTCTCTGATTTTCCTCTAATCTTAAGAACTGGAAGTTCACTGAGAAACCTCATAATTGGTGAGAGATTGCATTCCCAGTTGACACAAAAGAAAATATTAATTTTGCTAAATTTTGAATTAAATTTTCCTGATGAAAAGCTAAACTAAATCAAAATGATTTTTGCCACAGTTCCTCATTTGGGGAATAAAAAATGATATCTCTGAAATTTTTACTTTAAATAATATATAGTATGTTTGAAAACTAATGACCATACAATGTATTTTTGTTTCCTAGACATCTAATGGATAATTTTATTTTTTCTTCTTGCAACTAAAATTCTCACCTACTTCTTATTCATCAATTATTAAGGAGAGTAAAAAAAAGAGGAAGAACTAACATCATAAGAGTTTATAACTAAGAGGCAGGCATTACGCTGGACACATAATAAAAATGAATCAAGTAATATGTAGTAATAGTAGCTTTAAGTCATTTGCAAAGGATTAAAGTTTCATCCTAGATTTCTAAAATGTGGTCTCTCTTTCAGTATCATTTCCATCACTGCTGAAATATTCTGGTGTTGTGCTAGAATCATGTAATATAAGTCATTTTCCTTTCTTTTCCTCAGTAGCATTGAAATGTGTATATTTTAAAGTAATTATATTTTAATTAATTTTGATTTGCAGCTTCTTTTCAATCAGAATAAATTTAGAAATTAATTAACTTGATGATAAGCTACAAAAACAGGATTAAATGAAAAGCCAATATCTAAAAACACATAAGAAATAAAATGTCATCTGTCATTTTAATTTAATGTCCCTTATCACTTAACTATCAAATAATATAGTTCTGACATTTAGAAGAAAGACAATGTGCATAATAAATGTCAAGGCTTTTTTTCTCCCCTCCAGTACAACTTTATTTTCTAAAAGCATAAAAACAAAAATGCAGGTATCATGTAACTTGTTCTTTTCACACTATAAGCTTTGCCAAGAAACATGCATCAGCCAAACCTATCTGTTGCTTAGCAACCATCTGACAATTGTACGACTTAGGTAACCTGGATATATTTCTGACTGTTAACCCTTATACAACTGAGGTAATTAAACAAAAACTCTTAGGATTCCTAGGTAAAGAATATTGAAATGGAATTTAATTTTAACCTTCAATGATTTAATTAGGTTGATTTTTTTTTTTATTAAAAGAATTGAAGAATTGGAATAAACATGGTAAATAGTTTTCAAAATAACACTAAATTATTTTATAAAACATGAAATAATGGTGTCAATGCTCTCATCTAGTAGCCTTAAAAGTACACTGAGTAACTAGCAATTAAAACTTCAGTTTCTACCTTTATCATCTAATTTATATGCATGCATGTTTTTCCAAAATTTCAATGTCTCAAAAAATTCTGAAAAATAGAATCATTGACATTAGCTCAGTTTTGTTAATGACAGACTTCTTTAGTGCTTAAAACAAAAATCATAAAGGTAAACAAAGAGATGTTAATCTGCCAAGCATTCAAGAAAACGTATTAATCTCTAATGTAAATATGAAGCAATAAAATTAAGGATTGCATCTGTTAAAAATAGTTATACTTCAAAAAATACACTTACTGGATATATTATGCAAGCACTTGCAAATGAAAGATAAAGAGACAAAGAAACAAGAGACTAAAGTCTTTGTAAAGCAGTGACATTTAAATAATTACCATTTTCCCACTTCTTGAGGCTAAAAAATAACCAAATGCTTTGCTGAGCTCTCTGAAAGCACTGTATCTTTAAAATGTTAATTTCCACTTCAGCAACCAAATGCTCAAATTTCTTCAAAAAATTTTAAGTAATTATAAATAGAATAATTTTCCTCATCACATTAGTCAAATTACTATTAAAATTTATATGGGTAGTAATAGGCAAAAAAAAAAAAAATTGTGTGTGTCTATGTGTCTGTGCACCTGTGTATGTACAGTAATTAAGAACAAGTAATTAAGAACAAAACCAACTGGTTACTTACATATTTAATTTTTTAAATGATTAGTCATTTATCATAAAGGATATTTTCCTATTATGGTAGAATAAATTTATTATAAAAATCAATTTATTAAACCCCAATGAAAAAGCACATTCATTTGTAAATTAGCTAAGTGTCTGCAATATAGAAAAATGGTTCCTACTAATTACAGAGAATATCTTTGATTCTTCAGGGATAAAATATTATACAGTTAACTGTAAAAACATTTTTAAATATATGAAGTATCAGTTTAAAAACAATGAAATCAATAAATCAATATATATCATTCAGTTAATTTATAAAGTTATAAATGTAGTTCAGTTGATGGTTTTTATTTCAATAAAATTTTATTAGAGTTCTTTTAACAAATTTTAAATTGTATAACTTGGAAGATAATAGGAGAAAAATTAAGATTACCAAAAAGTCTAAGAGTTTTTCATCAAATGGAAAACGAAAGAATGGTAACTAAAAGAAAAATCAGAGCAATTCAGGAAGTTTGTTGTTATTTTTATTATAGAGGAAAAAAGAAAATTCTTGAAGGTAGAGAGGAAGAATAAGAGCAATAATGAAAAAGAAGAAAAAGATATCATTGACAGAACGGGAGGATGATTATTGTGGAAGTAAATCTGAGAAAAGAAAAGAAGGGAAAGCTTCCAAAATACAGGTGGAAGAACATCATCTGGTACTGGGATTAAGCAGTGACAGTTAACGTAGGGACTCATTTTATGTATTGAATTGAACGTTGTGGAGGGAGGGGTATAGAGATGTAAGTTTAAACTTGGCTTTTTCCCTTTACTTGGATGTAGCCAGGAGGGTCTTTTACTTTCTCAAAGATGAAGGAAAGACAAACAATCTTCCCATTACAAAATGTCCAGTGTAGTCTGACCAAAGTCCACCCATGGAAGACTTCGTCTGCAGCAGTCATGGCTGTGTTCCAGCTGTGCAACGGTATGAACATCCACTGGTGGGTGGGAGAGGAGTCAACATAGCTGCGAAGGAGCCAAGAGCAGTTAGAGCAAAAGCATCTTCGCACGCTCTGGTGGAAATGCCTTCCACTAAACGTCATATGCTCCGTGCTTATGCAAATACAAAGGATATAGACCAGTAGAACACTAATTCTATAGGACAAGAAGGGAAAAGAAATTAACTTCTAATGAACACAGACTTCATTCCTGGTGCTTTAAAATTGAACAAGGTTTTTACCATTGAATTTTGATATCAGATAATTTCAAGTGCCAGTTTAGGCTTTGTAACTCCATACTCATGTGAACTTGGGCAAGTTACTGAATCTTTATGAAACCAGATTTTCTCTATGAATTGAGAAGAGCAATACCTTATTAAAATGAAATGATGGCGTATGTAAAGCACTTAAGTAGTACCTGGCGCATATAAGTACTGAAAGGGGAAAACTATGTAATTGGGGGCTACAGGATGGAGCCAATATTTTGCACTTATAAACACATTCTCATTCAGATATTCTGATACTATGAAAATAAGAAATACAAGAGACTTTCATTTGGCATATGCTCTGCACTCATTTTGAGTATATTAACTCATTTATAGTCTCAAAAACCTTTGTGAAGTAAATACAATTACAGTAACTTACGAAATGAGAAGGCTGTGACTAAAATAATCTTTGTAACTTATTAAAGTTATCTAACAATTTTTAGAACCTATTCTGTGCCAGGTATTTTTCTAGATGCTCATTACACAGAAGTCAATAACTAAGGCAGATGAAGGCAAGAAGCACTAGTCTCCAAACCTGGGCTTTGTTTAATTCCAAAGCCTCTGTTCTTTTATATGTGACTTTCTAATTTTAAACAGCTAAATTGAATGCCCTTTTCCCTGGTGATGAGCAACAAAGAGAATTCTAACAAGACAGCCACAGTTTTAATCAGCATAAAATATCTAAACCACAGATTGAACAGGTTTAGTGTATAAAATCCCAGAGGAAAGTTAATGAAACCAGAATGTTGAATATGGTTACATATATATTCAGCCATAATTAGGCAGGAGTAAATGTTGGTTTTATACAAGCAATCAAGCTAAAATAATTATATTGTTTTAATGTTTGTAAGGATTCAAGTTAAAGGTTAATAGAATAGCTCATGCATTCAATGAATATTTATTGAACACCTCCTAAATGCCAAAGTGTAATTCCTAACTCCAAAATTAGGAATTACAAAAGGAAGGGTGAGCAAGACTTAGAGTCTTGTTTAGGATGTAAGTAAGCTGGCAATGAGGATGAAGTGTGATAGGTGCTAGGAGAGGGATGAACATGGAGCTATAGAAGCAGGTGAGAGAGTAAGAATGCAATCTCATCAGGACCTGGGGTCATAGAAATTTTTCTTGAGAAAAAGGTGTCCAGAATGAGATTAGAAGTGTGTGATGGCTACTTTTGTGTGTCAACTTGATTGGGCCACAGGGTTGCCAGATAGTTGGTTAAACATTATTTTGGCTATGTCTCTGAGGGTGTTTCTGGATGAGATTAACATCTGAGTCTATAGAGTGAAAAAAGCAGATTTCTCTCCCCAGTTTGGATGGGTTTCATCTAATCCATTGAAGTTCTGAACAGAACAAGAAGGCTGAGTACAGGAGAATTCACTCTCTCTCCCTGTCTTTGAGCTTGGACATTGGTCCTCTGTCTTCGAACTCAGACTGAGACTGGCACTTAGACCATCAGTGCTCTTGGGTCTTCAACTTACTGACTGCAGAACTTGGGACTTCTCAGCCTCCATAATCATGTAAGACAATTCCTTATAATAAATTGTATCTTATTGGTTCTGTTTCTCTGGAGAACCCTAACTAATACAAAGGGTGAATAATAAAAATGAGTAGAGAGAGAATCTCAGACAAGAAAAATGGAAGGGCAAATCTCTGAAGCAAGATAGTGATAAGCTATTCAAGAAACTGGAAGAGGTTCAGTGGAGCTGTAACAGGATGCTAGGGAGGAAGAGCGTAGAGATAAAGCCAGTGTAGGCAGCTAGAACGAGATCATAAAGGAAACTGTAACCCATGTTGAGGAGTTTTAACTTCAATTTTAGGACAGAGGGAATGTTCTAGGCATGGGAGTGACATGATATAAATAATTCTGTGCCTACATTTGTTTCTATGCAAGAAGCAGGCTACTGAATCAGATGTTGTTGCAGTAAAATGGGTAAATGATGTTGACGGCCTAAAAAGTGGTAGGGCCGTGGAGATGGAGAGAAGGAAATAGATTCAACTAAGGAGGTAGGATTCAAAAGATACAATGATTGATTGAACATGGAGGCTGTTTATAGAGAAGGAGGCATTTGAATGATACCCAGTCTTCCTAAAACATAAGCAAACATATGGGTGGTGGTGCCTTTCATTAACAGTTATGTGGAGGAAAATTAATGAGTTCAGCTCTTCATAACTGTAGTTGAAATGTCTTTAGTAATGAACAGTAGGCAGTTCAGAATGTAGGCATGGAATTCAAGAGAAAGATCTGGTTTGATCATATAGATCTAGAAGTCTTTGGAGCGTTACAATTGTAGCCCTTGGAGAGAATGGGATCCTCTCAGTGAGAGCACTCACCTGCCATCTTATACAGTAAACTGACTAAATATTTTAAAATGTGTAGAAGAGTCAAGGCACATCATACATTTGCTTTCCATTGTTAATACAATATTGCTGGCAGGGAGAAGATTTTATAGTAAACTGGCAACAAAAGCTAAAAGTCATTCTGTGGCAATAACCCATATAGGAAAAAAACAATTAGGGAAGGGAACAGCCGGCATTGATAATAAAATACGAGAAATTATTATAACTAGGATTACTTAAAGCAGGTATTGAAGAATGTTGATATCAAATAAGATGTATTTTCAAAGAAAGTACCAACCATATATTTAATGAACACACAAGTGGTTATGGTTTATTCCATTTTCTTCAAAATGTATTTCAACAATATATCTATCCACCCGCAGTGAACTCTGACTACGAACTTTATCTCAAGGTGAAATCTGAAGTTCCTTTTTCAAAAAATTTCATATCATTCATGAAATAAAATTGTACCTTGATGGTAATCACACAGCAGATTCCATGCATCATGTTACATTCAATTACTGTTATGTTGGCCAAACACCAATATGCACTATTAATACAATGAATCAGTCATAAGGACACATAGTGAATCTAAAAACATCAATATCTTAACAATTCATTATAGAGTACACATTGCTCTTTAAGATTGTGTTTCTTAAATACTATCCAAATAAGACAAATATAGCCTCATTTTTTCTTCCTTTCCAACTTTTCTGAATCTTTTAACTGTAATTGTTCTTCCACTTTACCTGTTTTTCTCTTTTCAGCCTTAGGAACTCAGCCTCCTGAAAACACATCAAAAATCCCAGTTCCTGGACAAAACATTCTCAGCCTACATTTAGAAGAGAAAAATAAATATATTTGACATTGAAAGCATAAAGAACTTCACAGGAAATGTAGTCAGGAAAAGTTGGGGTGGAATACATGGGTAATAACTTTAATAATGACTAGTATTTGTTGAGTAATACTATATGACAGACACTCGGCCATATACTTTACTTGCTAATTAAACCAAAAATATAAATAATAAAGCATGTGGGAGAGAAGAAATGAAGTAAAAGGAAATACCATTTGTTGAACATCAACACTGTATCAAAATCTTTGAACATATTATTAAATTTACTCTTCTCAGCAAACCTATCAGGTGAAACTGGGATTCAAAGCCAGATCTCTTGGCCAACAAGTCCTCATGCTTTCTCCTGACTATGTGGCTTTGACCTATGTCCTGTAGCCTCATGGGGAAGGGAGAGGCCTTAGTCCTAATGTAACCCAAAACCATGCTGCTGGGGAAACTATCAAGAGACAAAAAAAAAAACTGATGGCTTCCTGAATAAAGGAAAACAAAACAAAAAAAAAGCACATAGTCAATGATATAGCCAATACATATCCAAATTAAGAGCCAACGAGGAATTTTCAATGGCGAAAAATGAGATGCTGCTGTTTTGAACAGGACAGTAAGTGTACTCACACACTTTGGGATATGGAAGATCATCATTGTCAATAAATAAGGGTCTTCAGAAGGAAAGTAACTAGAAGATACATTCCTAGCGAGGACCTTTCAATAAAATCATTTTAAATGATTATATTTTTAAAGGATCTAGTGATAGTTTGAAATATGATATGTAAGCATGGTTACTTTTAGTTGCATTTAAAGACTCAATGATTGGCGAACTTGGCCTAAAATAAAAAAAAAAAATATTAGTGAAAGGCCAGATCTTGTCTTACATACATGTAGAAATAAACCACACAGCTATAATTCCAGCATCCTGGGGAAGCAGGCAAAATCAGAGGGTAACTAAGAGCCAACTTCTGTTCCATAGATCAAAAAAACTGGACCTCAGATCCACTATGTCATGGAAGAAACTTTAAAGAGAAGACATAATTCTAATTCTCATTATTGTCCCTGGATTTTTAAAAGATGTTCTATGAAATAAAAGTAGAGGCCAAGACCTCTCCCAATATAGATGTAAACAGAGAAATGGCATTGAACATTAGGGCTAGGAAAAGAGATAATCAGTTTTCCCATTAATGTCAGATATACGAATGTGGAATTTTCTTCAGGGTATATTATTGAAAGGATATCTAGAAGAACACAGGTACTTCCATGAGTCACTATTTTTTCATTGGGGGTGGTGGCGATAAAATTGTAGCCCTAAACTGCATGTCTCTCATTCTAGTTAAAATAGGATTGCCATTGGAATTTCATTTTAGAGGACTAGAAATTGACAGATTAGAAGAGATGAAAATTTTGCTTGACTGATAATACAGTGATCTGGAGCACAATGTTAAAGAAGCACCAAAAACAGAACCAGTTGGAGTTGGTTCCCTTCACTGACTTGTTAGCAAATATAAAAATCATATCTGAACTGCAAACTGCTACCCCAGATACATCTACTTGAAGAAAAGGAGGTCATTAACGGTGATACCATTAAATTGCAAAATTCTTTTCCATCATTCCATTAATTTCCCTTAAATTTTCAGGAGTGTAATTTAGCTAACCTTAAATTTATAGTCTTAATTAATATTAAAGATATTTTAAAATGCAAAAATAAAATTCATCAATTTTGTCAAGGTTGCCATAGTTTTTTTCTTTAAAGAAACAAAAAGGAGAAAGTTACTTAAAATAGAGAACAGAATTTAAATAGCCATACCTTTCTACATCTACAAATATCTAGAGCTGCATATAATTTATATAATGAATTGATATTCACCCTAGCTTTTCCTTGTTTTAATGCATTCCATGTTTGTTCCCCATCAGCTAATTCAAATGCCTAGAGTTTTCCTTTTTTATAGAAAAGATCTCTTGACATTATGCTTTTGACTGAATGACATGCAGAGTTCATACCCACAGACACACTAAAAAAAAAAAAAAAGTAAAAAAATGACATGATAAAATCAAAGTTTAATATCCTTTTGATAATTTCACAATTTCAGAGTCCATGGAATTTGCTGCACCTCTGACAGTTTAATCTTATGAACTACAGCATGTTCTTTTTTTTAATTATGGAAATTTTCAAACATACACAAATGTGAGAAAATAGTATAATAAAGACACATTTTATCTACTACTTACCTTAACAGTTATTAACATTTACCAATCTTAGCATGTCTTTTAAAGTTGCATGCTCTTATAAAAGAAACTAAACTTTGAACCACAAAGTAATAAACTTACCATTATATTTTATATTATAATTATGTTTAAACTGGATCCCATAAACCTAAGAGTTTAATATATTGCCCTTTCACTAAACTCTTGCGTTTATGGAATCCACTTTAAACCTAAATTTTATATATATAGTTATAAACATATTTATACATATCTCTTCTACCTTCTTTCTTAAGGAACAAAATATTTAGTGAATGGTGATTTCAACTGGAAAACATAATACTGGAGGTCAGGTTCTGGGTCCACCAAAACAGACCAGATAAACCTTTGCAAGTCACTTACATTTTAAACTCTCTGGCACCAGTTTCCTCTGTTCCAGGTTTAAGAAGTTAACATCACTTCCAACGCTAAGATCTTGTGATTTCCAGAGAGTACAGTTTAGTAGTAAGCATACCAAAATTATCACTATTATTTGAGATATTGCTGTAATTTACATGGCTTTACCACAAATTTTTGATTTTTCTTTTGTTAAAAGATGCAAATTTAAGTTGTTCAAATGTGCAGAATATATGTGAACTAAAGGCAAAATTAAGTGATAACTAAGAAATGTGTCGTACACCCCATCAGAAAATAAATATTTTTCATTATTATTTCAATATGTCGTAAGGAGAATTCTTGAACAATGTGGTAGAAATTTCTGCAAACTCTTCCATCAGTAGTATGAGACTGCAAAAAAATATATAAGTGAGTAAGATTGGAATTTATGGCATGAAAAAAAACACTGAGTGGGTGTTCCCAAATCTGAGGACAGAGAAAGATATTCTCCCCAGACTGAAGGAAACGACTAACTTTGAAGATCCCATTACAAAATCAAATAGGAATTTGTGTTCATTTTCTTTGTTGCAGTAGCCACAGATTTGATAGCCTAAACAAGAAATTATTATCTTGCATGATTTATTATCTGTAGTCAGAAGACTAACACTGATCTCACAGGGCTAATACCAAGGTGTCCACGGGGCTGTCTTCCTTTCTGCAGGCTCTAGGGGAAAATCCATTTCCTGCTCATTCTTGTGTTAGCAGAATTCAGTCCAATGTAGTTGTAAGACTGAAGACTTTATGTCCTCCTGGCTATCAATATCTGGGAGCACTCTAAGCTCCCAGAGGCCTTTCTCCAGTCCTTGCACATAGAACACTACATGTTTGAACCAACAATGGGGAGACAAGTCCTTTTCACAGGGCCATCTCTCTCTTACACAGCCAGGAAAGATTCTCTGAATTTAAGGACTCATGTGATAAGATCAGGTACATCTGGATAATCCAGAATATTCTCCCAATCTCAAGGTCCATAACCTTTATCACATCTGCAAATTAAGGTAACATAGTCATAAATTCCTGAGATTAGGGCATCTTATACAAAAATTAATTCAAACTGGATCATAGAACTGATTGTGAGAGGTAAAACATTAAAACTCGTAGGAGAAAATATGAGTAAATCTTTGTGACTTTCAATTAGGTTATAGATTCTTAGATATGCAAGCAACCAAACAAAAAGCAGATAAATTGATCTTTATAACAATTAAAAACTTTTGTTCTTTAAGGGATACCATTGAGAAAGTAAAAATACAACCCACAGGATGGGAGAAAATATCTGTAAATCACATGTCTGATAAGGGACTTGTATTCAGAATACATAAAGAACTTTTAAAGTTAACAATAAAAAATAATGCAATTAAAAATAGGCAAGGAATTTGAGTAGACATTTCTCCACAGATCATATACAAATAGCTAAGAAGCCATGGAAGTATGTGCAATCACCATTAGCCATCAGAGATAAGCAAACCAAAACCACAAGACACCACTTCATACCTACTAGATTGGCTATGATCAAAAAGACAGAAAAAAACAAGTGTTTGGTGAGGATGTAGAGAAACTGGAAAAGTCATATACTGCTGGTAGGTATAGAAAACAGTCTGGTGATTCCTCAAATGGTTAAACATAGAGTTGCCATATGATCCAGCAATTCCTCCCAGCCAAGAGAAATAAAAACATACATCCACACAAAAACTTGTACATGAATATTTATATAGCAGCATTTTTCATAATAGCCAAAATGTGGAGACAGCCCAAATGTCCACTAACTGATGAATGGACAAATCTATTTATTAATAGATAATAAAATCTGACTTATATAGATAGTGGAATATTATTTGTCAATAAAATGTAAAATGTAATGAAGTGCTGATCTATGCTATAACATAGATGAAAGTCAAAAGCATTATCCCCAGTGAAAGAAGTCAGTCACAATAGACCACCTGTTGTATATGAAACAATGTTAGCCAAATTTTGGAGACAAATATGTTAATGGTTGCCTAAGGCTGAGGTGTCTGGGATGAGGGTACAGGTTTTTTTTTTTTTTTTTTTAATTAATGGCACAGGGTTTCTTTTTTGAGTGATGAAAATGGACTAAAGTTAGATTATTATGACAGCTGTGCAACTGTGGATATCTTAAAATTAATATAAAAAATTCATTGAATTGTACACTTTAAATAAAGGGTGAATTATATGGTATGTAAATTATACCTCATTAAAACATTTTTGAAAAGTGTCTACTATAGATTTGTGATCAGCAACCTGGCTTTTTTGTATACTGATTTCAAATTCTCAATCCTTTATTACTTTTTGTTATCTTAATACCTTTATGAGGATTACTAGCCTACTTTAAATAGAAACAATCACAATGGTCATATTTGTCTCATTTCTCATTTTAAAAGAAAAGTTCTAATGCTTCATCATTATTATGTTTGCCATAGATTTTGAGAGAAACCCAATTCAGATTTTATGCCCTTCATAAAGAATTTTCAGACTACTCTAGCCTTGAATCATGTCTTCCTCTTTGAGTGCCTTTGGTATTTACTGTCTGCCTCATGGATGTAAAGATAATAATCCTTTGTGTTCTAATATTACTTAATACTAAACAACCTTCAAAGAGTAAAATGAATGTCCATAAAACTTCCCAGGCTATACCAGCATAGAATGAGCTACTTCACCTTTAAATACCCATGGCAGCCATTTAGCATGTAGCTCCAAACAGATTTAAAAGAGCTTTTGCATGATTATCAATTAATTTTATGTATCTTTTATAATTGGATCTTATTTCTCTTATTAAACTCCTAATGGGCATAGACTCTATTTATTTGTATTTCCACAATGCTTAAACATAAGTCCTCAATAAATATTAATCAAATTGATATAACATAGTTCTGGAAAGGCTTGGGCTATCATTACCACCCCAGTGTTTACACTGGATTCAGCACTTCTTCCAAGTCTCTGTAGGACACACATTTTTTCAAAGGTGAGGGAATATGAATTGAGAGAATTGGGTTAACCAGTGTGAGTCTGGGATGGGAGACCCTGCTGTACTCATCAATTAGTACAATTTCAAAGTTAGCAAACTAGTCTTGGAGATGAGGGCCTATGGGTTGCCCGTACATCTGGAAATGAGGCACATCCTTGTTTTCCTTTCAACTTTTTTTTTTTTTTTTAATTTGAACATTCTGTTTTAATGGTCAACTGTTTTAGCTCCAATTTCGTGCAACCTCAGAATCAAACCAATTTTAAGAGGCTATTTTTGAGGTAAGTCAGGCCTATACTTCTCATTTTGAAGGTGAACAAAGAAAGGAATGAATCATCCACCAACTTTGTGTCGTGAACTGATATTAGTACTGTGGTTAAACCTTCCCAATTGTGTTCTATTGATTGGGCAACTAAACTCTGCTCTACCTGCTTTGCTTTCCCCTTTTCACACAAGACTTTTCACTTAATGAACTGGTTCCTGAGATGTGAATTGTTGCCATTCCTTGAGCTGCTGAGCTAAAAATATCCAGACTTTATCAATAAGAATTATAGAGTTAGGTTTTTTTCACTCTGCCAGTATCACCATAAAAACGTGAATAACATCTTTAGATCAAATAGTACGTAAAAGAAACTTTAGCAATAAAAATTAATAGTGTATCCATTTACTGCCTCATGGTCTGCTGCTTATTGAATTAGTCCAGTTGCTAGGGATAAAATCATAAAACTTACTAAAGAAAAATAACATAAAAACGTATTTGTTTATGATCTTTCAATACAAAGAGAGGAATCAAATCCCTGATTTGAAAACCATTTTTCAAAGATATAACAGAATACAGAATAAAAAAGCAATTTATCTTTACTCAGTATGATATGTTAAGACTGCAGGAATAAGGCAAAGAAACGCTCTGCTATGTGTAGTTTTTCAAGGTGAAAGAAAATCCTTGTCAAATCCCAGTAGTGGAAGGAAATGAGGAACGATTATTAATAACACTGTTGGCAGGTCAAAATAAACCTTGAAATCTAAACAATCTTCCATCATACAGAAAGCACATGAATCTATTGCCTCTGTGCATTTTTAATTGTTCGCTTGTTATTTCTAAAGTACTGTGGAATTTGGTTTAAATGTGTGCAAATATTTTTCAGCACTAAGGAGAATTATGGAAAGTATTAGTGAACCACATAAATACCTGATGGCTCCTATTGCTCTTAAGTACATATAATACTCTAGTTTCTCCAGTAGTCATTTAATAATTCTAAATCAACATTGTTCATATACTGTCCCATACAGTTACAGGTGTAAGTAAAGTTTCTAGTTACATAAACTAAATATCATTGCTGCTTGGCATGCCCTACTTTGGAGCATTATTTGGATTATTATGCTTTCCCCTAAACAAATAAGCAAATACCATAACAAATATCCTCCCCTGGAATCTTTCCCCTGATTAACAAACTCTTAAACATTATTTTTCTTTTTTACCTTTGTTTGATTCATAGGTTGGGGGATCACAAATGGTGTCCTCTCTGAAATAGGATACTTATGTTCCATTTGGGATTGCTCAAATTTGAACATTCATTTTTCCTAATAACCAAATGATAGTAGTTTAAGAGAGAATTCTCACCCTATCAAATTGTACAAGTTAGGGTAACACTAGCTGTTGTTAACAAATGTATCCCCAAATGATCCAAACAATTTAGATTATTTTGTATTTCACAATATTATTGGAAATGTAAATGTGTTGGCGTGATAATGCTCATCCATGTAATAATTCAGGGACCCAGGCTCATAGCACCTTTGCAATCATCAAGGTCACCACTGACTAATTATCTCCATCCCCACAGGCATGAAGGGAATGAAACAGGGGCTACACACAAGAGGACTGGAAGAGGCAAGCAGTACCTCCTTGCATGTTACTCTGGCTAGAATTCAGGTTGAGAAATAAGATCTTGTTATGTACCCAGAAAACAAAGGGAATACATATTTTGATGACCAACTAGTTGCTTCTCTCACAGTTATATAACTTAAACCTTTGACTTTTTTATACTTTATGAAAAAGGAATGTTTATATTCCATAAAAATCTGACCAATTAAGTCATTTACAAACTTGGCATAAATTCAGAATGCTTTATCTGATGTAATGTATTTTATGATGCATTATATCCATTTCTTAGATAAGAAAACTTGGGCTCAGAGAAGTTGTGTGACTTCATCTAAGGTCACAAGTTTTCATCACCATAACTACAAGCCTAGCTTTTCTACCAGACGTTTTCAGTAACCTCAGTGAAATACCAAGAACACTAATAAAGTAGTGTCTACTTTGCATCAAATCTACTGATTGATCTTTTCTTCCATCAATGCCTCCTGCTAACCTAGACCAAAACTTGCTGTAAAAATTGAGAAAGTGACCAATATTTCAGACATTAACAGGTGCTCAATTACATTTTAAAAATATTATTCTGGCATTTTAGCAAAGACAAATCCAATTCCAGGTGGTTTCAATGGTGAATTCTTCCAAACATTTTAGGGAAAAATAATACCAATTATACACAATATTTTCCAAAAAAATATGAGGTAGAGTACTTTCCATCTCATTTTGTGAGGCCAGCATTATATGAATACCAAAAGCAGAGACATTACAAGAAAACTATAGGCAAATACCCTTCATAAACAGACACAAAAAGTATCAACAAAATATAACAAACTAAATATAGTAATATAAATAAAAAGGATAATATGTTAGAAACAAGTGGATGTATCCTAGAAATGCAAGGCTGGTTCAATATTCAAAACTCACATGATAATTAATCATATAAACAGACTAAAATAGAAAGCCCATAAGAGCTTTTCAAAAGATGAGCATTTTACAAAATTCCACATCTGATCATAGAAAAAAAAAAAAACCTCTCAGCAGACTAGAAATGTATAGGAACTTCCATTAACTTAATAAGTAGCATTAAAAAACATTACAGCAAACTCATATTTAACAGTGAAAACCTGAATTTTTTCCCCAAACTGAGGAAAAGCAAGGATGTTCACCTTCTCCTATTTAACCTCATACTGATAACACAAGGAAAATACATTTGCATACAAATTAGAAGGGGAAAAATAAAACTATCACTATTCATAAACTACATGATTATCTACTTAGAAAGTCTTTACAGAGTCTAAAACAGGAGCTAGGGGGACTCCTAGAACCATCCGTGAGTTTACAAAGTCACACATTATGGAGCTAATATACAAAATTCAATTATTTTTCTATGTAATAGTAATAAATAATTGTATATTAAAGTTTAAAAATCAGTATTATTTATAATAGTAGTAAACAGTGAAATACATAGTTATAAATTTAACAAAACATCTGAATGCTATGTATGCTTAAAATACAAAATACTGAGGAAAGAAATCAAAGGGAATCTCAGTTAAGAGAAATAAAGTAATTATGGGTTAAAAGACTTTATATTATAAACATGTCAATTTATCCCAAATGGATATATAGATTCAATGCAATCCCAGTCAAAAATCTCAGCACAATATTTTTGTCAACAAGATAATTCTAAAATTAATATGGAAAGACAAATTAATTAGAATTGCAAAAACAATTTTGAAGAAAAGAACAAAGTAGGAGGACTAACAATACATAATTTTAAAGCTTAATATAAAGCTGTACTAATTAAACAGTGTAGTACTATAGACCTATAGATCAATGGACCAAAATAGTACTATAGACCTATAGATCAATGGACCAGAATAAAGTCCAGAAATAGATCCACATACATGGTTAATTTATATTTTACAAAGATGCAAGGACAATTCTATAGAGAAATCATGGTCTTTCAACAAATGGTTCTAAAACAAATAGACATTTATCTATCTATCTATCTATCTATCCTTCAAATTATATTTCACATTCTTTACAAAAATTAATTCAAAATGAATCATAGACCTAAATGCAAAATGTAAAATGATAAAATTTCTAGAAAATATGAGAAATTCTGCATTACTTTACATTTGACAAAAATATGTTAGATACTATGATCTATACAAGAAGAAATTAATTAACCTCATCAAAATCTAAAGGATTGAGGAGCTTCAAGATGGCAGAAGTGTAAGAGGTGGAGATCAACTTCCTCCCCACAAATACACCAGAAATACATCTACATGTGGAAGAACTCCTACAGAACACCTACTGAACACTGGCAGAACACCTCAGACCTACCAAAAGGCAAGAAACTCCCCCACGTACCTGTGTAGGGCAAAAGAAAAAAGAAAAAAACAGAGACAAAAGAATAGGGATGGGACCTGCACCTCAGGAAGGGAGCTGTGAAGGAGGAAATGTTTCCACACGCTAGGAAGCCCTTTCGTGGGCAGAGACTACGGGTGGCGGAGGGGGGAAGCTTCAGAGCCATGGAGGAGAGTGCAGCAACAGGAGTGTAGAGGGCAAAGCGGAGAGATTCCTGCACAGAGGATCGGTGCTGACCATCACTCACCAGCCCGACAGGCTTGTCTGCTCTCCTGCTGGGATGGGTGAGGGCTAGGAGCTGAGGCTCCGGCTTCAGAGGTCAGATCCCAGGGAGAACACTGGGGTTGGCTGCATGAACACAACCTGAAGGGGGCTAGTGTGCCACAGCTAGCTCGGAGGGAGTCCAGGAAAAAGTATGGAGCTGCTAAAGTGGCAAGAGACTTTTTCTTGCCTCTTTGTTTCCTGGTGCACGAGGAGATGGGATTAAGAGCGCTACTTAAAGGAGCTCCAGAGATGGGTGCGAGTCGCGGCTATCAGCGCGGACCC
Organism: Eschrichtius robustus; assembly: GCF_028021215.1. Classification (NCBI taxonomy): domain Eukaryota; kingdom Metazoa; phylum Chordata; class Mammalia; order Artiodactyla; family Eschrichtiidae; genus Eschrichtius; species Eschrichtius robustus. The sequence continues at coordinate 25,692,339 of NC_090840.1, read as the reverse complement.
CAGAGACGGGTATGAGACGCTAAGGCTGCTGCTGCCGCCACCAAGAAGCCTGTGTGCAAGCACAGGTCACTCTCCACACTGCCCCTCCCAGGAGCCAGTGCAGCCCGTCACTGCCAGGGTCCCGTGATCCAGGGACAACTTCCCAGGGAGAACACACGCGTGCCTCAGGCTATTGCAACGTCACGCAGGGCTCTGCCACCACAGGCTCACCACGGCTTCCATACCCCTCCCTCCCCCCCCACCCCGGCTTGAGTGAGGCGGAGCCCCGAATCAGCTGCTCCTTTAACCCCGTCCTTTCTGAGCTAAGAACAGATGTCCTCAGGTGGCCTACACGCAGAGGCAGGGCCAAATCCAAAACTGAACCCCAGGAGATGTGGGAACAGAGAAGAGAAAGGGAAATAACTCCCAGCAGCCTCAGGAGCAGCGGATTAAATCTCCACAATCAACTTGATGTACCCTGCATCTGTTTAATACCTGAATAGACAATGAATCATCCCAAATTGAGGAGGTGGACTTTGGAAACAATGATATATATATATATATATATATATATATATATTTTTTTTTTCCCTTTTTCTCTTTTTGTGAGTGTGTATGTGTATGCTTCTGTGTGTGATTTTTTCTGTATAGCTTTGCTTTTACCATTGGTCCTAGGGTTCTATCTGTCCGTTTTTGTTTTGTTTTGTTTTTTTTATTTTTTAGTATAGATTTTAGCCATTGTTATCATTGGTGGATTTGTTTTTTGGTTTCGTTGCTCTCTTCTTTCTTTCTTTCTTTTATTTTTATTACTTATTAAATTTTTTTTAATAATTAATTTTTACTTTAATAGCGTTATTTTATTTTATTTTATTTTATTTTATTCTTTCTTTCTTTCTTTCTTTTTCTCCCTTTTATTCTGAGCTGTGTGGATGACAGGCTCTTGCTGCTCCATCCAGGCATCAGGGCTGTGCCTCTGAGGTGGGAGAGCCAACTTCAGGACACTGGTCCACAAGAGACCTCCCAGCTCCACACAATATAAAAATGGCAAAAATCTCCCAGGATCTCCATCTCAACGCCATGACCCAGCTCCACTCAATGACCAGCAGGATACAGTGCTGGACACCATATGCCAAACAACTAGCAAGATAGGAACACAACCAAACCCATTAAAAGAGAGGTGGCCTAAAATCATAATAAGGCCACAGACACCCCAAAACACACCACCAGACGTGGACCTGCCCACCAGAATGACAAGATCCAGTCTCATCCACCAGAACACAGGCACTAGTCCCCTCCACCAGGAAGCCTACACAACCCACTGAACCAACCTTAGACACTGGGGACAGACACCAAAAACAACGGGAAGTACGAACCAGCAGCCTGTGAAAAGGAGACCCCAAAAACAGTAAGTTAAGCAAAATGAGAAGACAGAGAAACACACAACAGATGAAGGAGCAAGGTAAAAACACACCAGACCAAACAAATGAAGAGGAAATAGGCAGTCTACCTGAAAAAGAATTCAGAATAATGAGAGCAAGGATGATCCAAAATCTTGGAAATAGAATGGAGAAAATACAAGAAACGTTTAACAAGGACCTAGAAGAACTAAAGAGCAAACAAACAGTGATGAACAACACAATAAATGAAATTTAAAATTCTCTAGAAGGGAGCAATGGCAGAATAATTGAGGCAAAAGAACGGATAAGTGACCTGGAAGATAAAATAGTGGAAATAACTACTGCAGAGCAGAATAAACAAAAAAGAATGAAAAGAATTGAGGACAGTCTCAGAGACCTCTGGGACAACATTAAAGGCGCCCACATTCGAATTATAGGGGTCCCAGAAGAAGAAGAGAAAAAGAAAGGGACTGAGAAAATATTTGAAGATATTATAGTTGAAAACTTCCATAATATGGGAAAGGAAATAGTTAATCAAGTCCAGGAAGCACAGAGAGTCCCATACAGGATAAATCCAAGGAGAAACATGCCAAGACACATACTAATCAAACTATCAAAAATTAAATACAAAGAAAAAATATTAAAAGCAGCAAGGGAAAAACACAAATAACACACAAGGGAATCCCCATAAGGTTAACAGCTGATCTTTCAGCAGAAACTCTGCGAGCCAGAAGTGAGTGGCAGCACATATTTAAAGTGATGAAGGGGAAAAATCTACAACCAAGATTACTCTACCGACCAAGGATCTCATTCAGATTTGATCGAGAAATTAAAACCTTTACAGACAAGCAAAAGCTAAGAGAATTCAGCACCACCAAACCAGCTTTACAACAAATGCTAAAGGGACTTCTCTAGGCAGGAAACACAAGAGAAGGAAAAGACCTACAATAACAAAACCAAAACAATTAAGAAAATGGTAATAGGAACATACATATTGATAATTACCTTAAATGTAAATGGACTAAATGCTCCAACCAAAAGACACAGATTGGCTGAATGGATACAAAAACAAGACCTGTATATATGCTGTCTACAAGAGACCCATTACAGACCTAGGGACACATACAGACTGAAAGTGAGGGGATGGAAAAAGATATTCTATGCAAATGGATATCAAAAGAAAGCTGGAGTAGCAATTCTCATATCAGACAAAATAGACTTTAAAACATAGACTATTAAAAGAGACAAAGAAGGACACCACATAATGATCAAGAGACCAATCCAAGAAGAAAATATATAAATTGTAAATATGTATGCACCCAACATAAGAGCAATTCAATACATAAGGCAAATACTAACAGCCATAAAAGGGGAAATCAACAGTAACACAATAATAGTAGGGCACTTTAACACCCCAGTTTCAACAATGGACAGATAATCCAAAATGAAAATAAATAAGGAAACACAAGCTTTAAAGGATACGTAAAACAAGAGGGACTTAATTGATATTTATAGGACATTCTATTCAAAAACAACAGAATACACGTTCTTCTAAAGTGCTCATGGAACATTCCGTAGGATAGATCATATCTTGGTTCAAAAATCAAGCCTAGGTAAATTTAATAAAACTGAAATTGTATAAAGTAACTTTTCAGACCACAATGCTATGAGATTAGATATCAATTATAGGAAAAAATTTGTAAAAAATACAAACACATGGAAGCTAAACAATACACTACTTAATAACCAAGAGATCATTAAAGAAATCAAAGAGGAAATCAAAAAATACCTAGAAACAAATGACAGTGAAAACATGACGACCCAAAACCTATGGGATGCAGCAGAAGCAGTTCTATGAGGGAAGTTTATAGCAATACAATCCTATCTTAAGAAACAAAAAACATCTCAAATAAACAACCTAACCTTACACCTAAAGCATTAGAGAAAGAAGAACCAAAAAAAACCCGAAGTTAGCAGAAGGAAAGAAATCATAAAGATTAGATCAGAAATAAATGAAAAAGAAATGAAGGAAATGATAGCAAAGATCCTTAAAATTAAAAGCTGGTTCTTTGAGAAGACAAACAAAATTGATAAACCATTAGCCAGACTCATTAACAAAAAAAGGCAGAAGACTCATTTCAATACAATTACAAATGAAAAAGGAGAAGTAACAACTGACACTGCAGAAATACAAAGGATCATGAGAGATTACTACAAGCAACTCTATGCCAATAAAATGGACAACCTGGAAGAAATGGACAAATTCTTAGAAATGAACAACCTGCCGAGACTGAACCAGGAAGAAATCGAAAACATGAACAGACCAATCACAAGCACTGAAATTGAAACTGTGATTAAAAATCTTCCAACAAACAAAAGCCCAGGACCAGATGGCTTCACAGGCAAATTCTATCAAACATTTAGAGAAGAGCTAACACCTGTCCTTCTCAAACTTCCAAAATATAGCAGGGGGAGGAACACTCCCAAATTCATTCTATGAGGCTGCCATCACCCTGATACCAAAACCAGACAAAGATGTCACAAAAAAAGAAAACTACAGGCCAATATCACTGATGAACATAGATGCAAAAATCCTCAACAAAATACTAGCAAACAGAATCCAACAACACATTTAAAGGATCATACACCATAATCAAGTGGGGTTTATTCCAGGAATATAAGGATTCTTCAATATGCACAAATCAATCTATGTGACACACCATATTACCAAATTGAAGGAGAAAAACCATATGATCATCTCAATAGATGCAGAGAAACTTTTGACAAAACTCAACACCCATTTACGATAAAAACCCTCCAGGAAGTAGGCATAGAGGGAACTTACCTCAACATAATAAAGGCCATATATGACAAACCCACAGCCAAAATCATCCTCAATGGTGAAAAACTAAAACCATTTTCACTAAGATCAGGAAAAAAACAAGGTTGCCCACTCTCACCACTATTATTCAACATAGTTTTGGAAGTTTTAGCCACAGCAATCAGAGAAGAAAAAGAAATAAAAGGAATCCAAATTGGAAAAGAAGTAAAGCTGTCACTGTTTGCAGATGACATGATACTATATATAGCGAATCCTAAAGATGCTCCCAGAAAACTACTAGAGCTAATCAATGAATTTAGTAAAGTAGCAGTATACAAAATTAATGCACAGAAATCTCTGGCATTCCTATACACTAATGATGAAAATCTGAAAGTTAAATTAAGAAAACACTCCCATTTACCACTGCAACAAAAAGAATAAAATATCTAGGAATACACCTACCTAAGGGGACAAAAGACCTGTATGAAGAAAATTATAAGACACTGATGAAAGAAATTAAAGATGATACAAACAGATGGAGAGATATACCATGTTCTTGGATTGGAAGAATCAACATTGTGAAAATGACTCTACTACCCAAAGCAATCTACAGATTCAATGCAATCCCTATCAAACTACCAAAGGCATTTTTCACAGAACTAGAAAAAAAAATTTCACAATTTGTATGGAAACAAAAGAGACCCCAAATAGCCAAAGCAATGTTGAGAAAGAAAAATGGAGCTGGAGGAATCAGGCTCCCTGACTTCAGACTATACTACAAGGCCACAGTAATCAAGATAGTATGGTACTGGCACAAAAACAGGAATATAGATCAATGGAACAGTTTAGAAAGCCCAGAGATAAACCCACGCACATATGGTCACCTTATCTTTGATAAAGGAGGCAAGAATATACAGTGGAGAAAAGACAGCCTCTTCAATAAGTGGTGTTGGAAGAAGTGGACAGCTACATGTAAAAGAATGAAATTAGAACAGTCCCTGACACCATACACAAAAATAAGATCAAAATGGATTAAAGACCATATGTAAGGTCAGACACTATAAAACTCTTAGAGGAAAACATAGGCAGAACACTCTATGACATAAATCACAGCAAGATCCTTTTAAACCCACCTCCTAGAGAAATGGAAATAAAAACAAAAATAAACAAATGGGACCTGATGAAACCTAAAAGCTTTTGCACAGCAAAGGAAACCATAAAGAAGACCAAAAGACAACCCTCAGAATGGGAGAAAATATTTGTAAATGAAGCAACTGACAAAGGATTAATCTCCAAAATTTACATGCAGCTCATATAGTTCAATATCAAAGAAACAAGCAACCCAATCCAAAAATGGGCAGAAGACCTAAATAGACATTTCTCCAAAAAAGATATACAGATTGCCAACAAACATGTGGAAGGGTGCTCAACATCACTAATCATTAGAGAAATGCAAATCAAAACTGCAATGTGGTATCACCTCACACCAGTCAGAATGGCCATCATCAAAAAATCTACAAATAAAAAATGCTGGATAGGGTGTGGAGAAGAGGGAACCGTCTTGCCCTGTTGGTGGGAATGTAAACTGATACAGCCACTATGGAGAACAGTATGGGGGTTCCTTAAAAACTAACAATAGAACTACCATATGACCCAGCAATCTCACTACTGGGCATATACCCTGAGAAAAGCATAATTCAAAAAGAGTCATGTACCACAGTGTTCATTGCAGCTCTGTTTACAATAGCCAGGACATGGAAGCAACCTAAGGGTCCATCAACAGATGAATGGATAAAGAAGATGTGGCACATATATACAATGGAATATTACTCAGCCATTAAAAGAAATGAAATTGAGTTATTTGTAGTGAGGTGGATGGACCTAGAGTCTGTCATACAGAGTGAAGTAAGTCAGAACAAATACCATATGCTAACACATATATATGGAATCTAAAAAACAAAAAGAAATGGTCCTGAAGAGCCTAGGGGCAAGATGGGAATAAAGACGCAGACCTACTAGAGAATGGACTTGAGGATATGAGGAGGGGGAAGGGTAAGCTGTGACAAAGTGAGAGAGTGGCATGGACATATATACACTACCAAATGTAAAATAGATAGTTAGTGGGATGCAGCCGCATAGCACAGGGAGATCAGCTCGGTGGTTTGTGACCCCCTAGAGGGGTGGGATAGGGAGGGTGGGAGGGAGGGAGACGCAAGAGGGAAGAGATATGGGGATATATGTATATGTATAACTGATTCACTTTGTTATAAAGCAGAAACTAACACACCATTGTAAAGCAATTATACTCCATTAAAGATGTTAAAAAAAAAAAAATCTAAAGCATTGGCTTTGCCAAAGATACGTTTGAAAGAACGAAGAGACAAGCCACATAGTAGAAGGGAATATTTGTAAATCACGTATCTCACAAAGGATTTATATCGAGAATATAGAAAGAACTCTAAAAACTCAACAATAAAAAATAACACAACCCAACTTTTAATAAATGAGCAAAATATTGGAACAGAAATACTTTCAGCAAACAAGACATACAGATGACAAATAAATAGATGAAAAGAGGCTTGTTATCATTAATAATTAGGAAAATGTATATTACAACAACAACGATATACCACTATATATCTATTAGAATAGCTAAAATCAGAAGAATTGACACTATTAATTGCTGTGGGGGAGTGGACAGTTGGAACTCTCATATATTGCTAATGATAATGAAAAATGGTACAGTGACTTTGGAAAATAGTTTGGCATTTTCTTACAAAGTTAAACATACACTCACTGTATGATCCTATAATACAATCAATCCTCATTACTCACAGATTTTGTATTTGTGAATTTACCCATTTGCTGAAATTTACTTGTAATCCCCAAATCAATACTTGTGGGGGCTTTTGTGGTCAGTGACAAATTGGACTCAACCAACATGCATGTTCCCAGCTGAGCTTGAACAAGGCAATGCTCTGGCTTCTTGTTTAACTCTCGTATCGTAAATGTGTCCTTTTCTCGATCTATTTTGTTGTGGGGCATTTTCATTGTTTTGCATTGTTTTGCTTTTTGTTGGTGATGTTGCTGTTTAAAATGCCCTCCACGTGTGTAATACCTAAGTGCTGTCTGATGTTTCTAAACACAAGAAGGCTGCAATGTGCAGTATAGAGAAAATGCATATGTAAGATAAGTTTTATTCAGCCATGAGTTATAGTGCTGTTGACCACAAGTTCAATGTTAATAAATCAATATATATTAATTAAGGTGCTTTTAAACAGAAAACACATATAAAACAAGGTTAGGTAATGATCAGTTGACAAAAAACTCATTGCAATCAGAGACTCACAGGAACTTAACCCTGTATTTCCCCTAGGATCAACTGTCCCATTACTAGTTAAATCAGGGTTGACGGTGACTTTACAGAACATAACTATCCTAAAGAATGAGAATTAATTGTGACATTCGTAGATATTTGCCCGGGATAAATGAAAACATGTTTAAACGAAAATATCTATATTTAAGTTTTATAACAGCTTTTATCATAATTGTTCCAAACTAGCTATATTACTACCATATTATTTCTCTGTTACTGTCATAGCAAACTGCCACAAAAGTAGCCACATTAAGCAACACAAACTTAATATCTCACAGTTTCCACAGGTCAAAAGTCCAGCAGTCTCAGCTTAGTTTCTTCTTAGAATCTCATAAAACCAAAGTTGAGATGTTGATAAAACTGAGTTATTTCCTACAGGTTCTAGGGGAAAATCTATGTCCTTACTTAATTAAACTGTTGTTAAGTATTGAGTTGATTGCAGTTGTAGGACTGAGATTCCTGCTCTCCTGTGGGTTATTATTTGAGGACTGTTATCATCTTCTTAGGGGCTACCACATTCCTTAGCTCACATCTCCCTTCCTTTATCTTCAAATCCAACAACAGGATGAAACAAATCCTCTCACATTGCATCTCTTTGACACTTATGGACTTTTAAGTACCTGTTATTACATTGGACTTACCATGATAATCACCCTATGTTAGGGTCAGCTGGTTATCAACCTTATTTTCACCTGAAATCTGTAGCCATAATTCCATCGTCAAACATAATTCCCTTTTGCCATGTAACGTAACGTATTCACTGGCATAATGCCAGGGGGCAAAGATCAGGGGAGCTCAAATCCTGCCTACCACACTACCCAATGTCTTTCAACTTGTGAGTGAATCAACTGTGATACATCCATAAAGTAGAACACTACTCAGGAATAGAAAGGAAAAGTCTATTGATATGGATGAATCTCAAATGCATTATACTAAGTGAAAGAAACAAGATTCAAGAAGTTTACTAACTGGAAGTGTCTATATATAGAAAGTTAACAAACATATCAGTTGCCTGGGTTAGGATCAAGCAGACAGTTTTACTGCAAAAGGACAGCATGAGGGGGATTTTAGAGTGAAGGAACAGTTGTGTATCTTGAGTATGATTTTTGTTGAAATTCAAAGAACTGGAAACCAAACAAGTAAATTTTACAGTATGCAAATTTTGAAATAAATTTCAGTAGTATCATTCTGCTTGGTTACTGATATCCTTTGCTTTCAAAGTCCTAACCGTTTGATTTAGTAGGTACCATAACAGTATAAAGACATGTAATCTAAGAAAGCAAGAGACAGTAAATTTTATCAGTAGAAAGATGGCAGTTTTTTTTTTTTTTTGCTTGGAGACAAATGATACTAGAAGGAGAAGGCCACTTTTCCTCAATCTGTTTTCCTATTCATGGGACCTGCATCTTTACCCATCCTATGCCTCAGGTCAGTTACATCAAATTGTTCGAATCCTTATGTCAAGTTCATGCAAAGAATCTGCATACATTTTTAATTCTAGTCAACTTTGGTCTTCTCTGAGTTTTCCTTGTTTTTGACCCAGACAACACTTACCTGTGCTTGCCCAAGAATAGGACTTTGTAGCCAGTCTCCAAGTACTCTCTAAAAATTAGAAAAAAGATATGGTGAAAGTAGCCTATTCTGACGGTGGGTGAAGTCCACAGCCACCAACAACCTTTCTGAAAATTACACTGAAGTTTCCTCTAAAAGTAAATAATTAAGCCATTGAGATAATTTTTGAAATCACTTCCAAAAATTCCTATGCTGGGTTCCCCTCCACATCTATAACTGGTAGTGAGACTGCAGAGAAGCAGAAGTGTCAGATATTAGCAAGGATAAAAAGAAATCCCGATGATGTGACCCGAACAACAAAACCCTCAAATACTCATCGTCATGGAGGGCACAGTTATCCTAACAGCACAAACATCTTCGTGGATAGTATTTGTTCTGTTTGCTGGAGACAAGATTTCTAGCCTCAGACTGTCATTTTACATCATGCTTCACTTAATGAGAGGAAGAGATACATAAAGAAAATAAAGACTCAGCTATGAATCTCTTAATTGTTATTAAAAGGGTAGCGTCTTCACCAAAAGAGAGACCTGACTCTGAATTCTGGGGTTAGTGTTTACATACACATGGCTGCCAGAAGAAATTTATCTGAAACTTCCTAAACCTTAATTAGAATTTTCCTCCATTCAAACGTTATTAACTCATTCTAAAACTTCTAATATTTGCTGCAGCATTTTTTGCACATATCCAGGAGACAGAGTTATTGGGTCTCTAGTTAATGGCTGCTTCAAAATTTGCAAGAAAGCCAATGTACTGGGAGTTTTAAAGATCCAGACTGGTTCCCAGCTTCCACATCACTCCTTGCTTCCATATCAGAGACTAAAACCTCCTCTGTCTTTCTATCTTGGTTGCTCTCCCTGAATTCCTCTTCCAGTATTCTGCTCCAGACATCAATTTCATACTAAGATAAGGATATTTTTCCTAAGAGCCAGTTCAACATTTAAAGACTCTTTTACCCAGATGACAGATTTTTTTGGTGCTTGTTGTAAGGACTTCTGGATATTGCTCTTGCCAGATTTTAATTTCTAAATCTCACCCTTCCTGGCAAAGGACTATCACTCTTCTTTATTTTGTCCCTTTTTTCATTTCCTTTTCCAACTGTTTTCCTGAAATTTATCATTACCATTACATCCTGCTAAAGGGGAGACTAGGGCGATTTAGTCTTTGCATTGCTGGGGACCCCTGGAATATGATGAACCCAATAAGATTGAGAAGAGAGAGAATAGGGCTCTATGCACTGAGTCTGGTTGACATGGTTACCAAAACAAACATAGTTGAGATAGCCCTGAGCTGAGGATTCAATCAAGAGACATGGATGAGGCAGCTCTTCCGACAGGTAATTTTATAGCTGCAACTCCCTATTCTGTAGAAATCTACTCAGAGCAGTGAGGTCTCACTTCTCTATTCTTGGGTAAGTTTCCCTCCCACCTCTGGAGAAATTAATATAAACACACTCATTTCCCTATCCCTTTCCATCCAGCTCTTCCTAATCTCTCCAAGAACTTAGTCTCTACTTAGACAATTCCATTTGCTCCACTCTCAAGAAAAGCAAAAGAAGAATTTTTTTTCTTCTTTTGTGAATCAATTTTTACTATGTAAGCTCAAGGAGCCCAGAAAGGGGAAGTGCTTAACCTAAACTCTAGGATGGGCACAAAATTTGCCATCTAGGTAGGATAAAACTTCACCTGAGGGCTTCCCTGGTGGCGCAGTGGTTGAGAATCTGCCTGCCAATGCAGGGGATATGGGTTCGAGCCCTGGCCTGGGAAGATCCCAAATGCCACGGAGCAACTAGGCCCGTGAGCCACAACTACTGAGCCTGCGCGTCTGGAGCTTGTGCTCCACAACAAGAGAGGCTGCGACAGTGAGAGGCCCGTGCACCGCGATGAAGAGTGGCCCCCGCTCGCCACAACTGGAGAAAGCCCTCGCACAGAAAAGAATACCCAACACAGCCAAAAATAAAGAAAGAAAGAAAGAAAGACGCTTTCATTTAAAAAAAAAAACAAAACAAAAACAAAACTTCACCTGATATCTGCAGTTGTATCATCCTAGTCCAGAGATATAAGTAGATACCAAAATAAATCATAGAAAAATGAAAAGTTCATCACTGGTGCCCAATTCATGTGATTATCTGTATATGAGCATTTATGTGTGTATAAAGTACTAAACCGTGATCACCTTACTAAGTTCCTAGATATTTACCACAATGTGATGATAGTTATGATATAGTTCTTGAATATAGGATGTTTAACTCAAAATTCACTTATCTATTTCAATCTCAACAATAGGAACTTGGGAGAAAAACTTCAATTTTCCTGCCCTATATCTTTCTCTATCCAGCTAGATGATGCCCTGGCCATTCTATTAATCTACTTACTCCTCTGCATAGCCCCAAATGCCAATCAACACCTTTGATTGGAAGTCTCTACCATTACCTCCATATTTTTTAGAATCAAAGGCTTAGTCTTTCTCTACTGATCATCTGCCCTTCTGGATTTACTATTTCAAGCCGTTTCATTTTTGTTCGTTTAATGACACAAACTAAACTTCTTGAATGTTCTTTCGTTTCTCTCTTTCTTTGACCACTCTCACTTACAAACACTCAATCAACTTTTAAAAAATAATTTTCAATCCGTTTCTTTATTTTTATTCCCATTGTCATGACCTTGGTCTAGGTCCTTTGTACTCCATTCTTTGGCTATTGAATTACCTCTAAATCAATTTTATTTCACTTTCCCATCAATCACCCCAGTTTAGCTCAGGCCTTCCTAATAAATTGAAGGGACTTAGTTTTTACGCTACTGAAAAGCTTCCAGCAACTCACAATAAATGCTCAATATATGTTTGTGAAATAAAAAAATAAATATTACTTGGAATGTCTATTATGGTACTTTGCATATGAGAGGTACATAATATTTAGAATAAATTTTCTAATTGAGGTTAATTTTTAATATACCTTAAAAGAGAAGATCTGAATGCATATAAATCTAAATATTTTCCTCATAAAGAAGATAATTAGAATCAGCTCCTAAAATATATCTGAACAATATTCCAGCAATGCTCCTAGATCTTTAAAATGATCCTTTTAGCAACTTTACTTCTAACTTTATCATTTTCAATGAGTTTACTGTTTGATTAGTTTCATGTAAGGTTTTTCTACAAAATTAAATGTTCCATAGGTTCAAACGTTTCTTCCAAATTCCTGAAATTTTTTGTAATATTTCAAGTATGTCACTATCATAGCCTTCATTAAATACAAATATGCACACACATATGCACACACACATACATTTAACAAATAAATTAATTTCTAAAACACGAAATTAAAGGTTTATACTTATTGCAATATTTCATTTCTTAAGTAAGCACTCCTTAAAATTCAAAATTAGTTTTACTTATTTTCAGGGTAAATTAGAACAACTGAAATCCCTCATTAGAATTCTAAATACCTAAAAGTCAAACATATAAAAATGACACTAAACGATTTAGTATATTAGGCAGTTTAATAATCCCTAAAGGAAATTAGAAAGGCAATTACTTGGGTAATATAAATCTCAAAACAAACTGTTCTCGAGCAAAAAAATAGAGGAAACAATAATTGTACACAACAAGGAAAGAAAGTGATTTTTTAAATTCCTTTTCTTTTTTTTTTATTGAAATATAGCTTTATTCACAGACCCTTAAGAGATATCTAGATTATTAACCTCTGTGACATATTTAAATTACCTCTCTATTCTTTTTTTTTTTTTAACATCTTTACTGGAGTATAATTGCTTTACAATGGTGTGTTAGCTCCTGCTTTATAACAAAGGGAATCAGTTATACATATACATATGTTCCCATATCTCTTCCCTCTTGCGTCTCCCTCTCTCCCACCCTCCTTATCCCACCCCTCTAGAGGGTCACAAACCACCAAGCTGATCTCCCTGTGCTATGCGGCTGCTTCCCACTAGCTATCTATTTTACATTTGGTAGTGTATGTATGTCCATGCCACTCTCTCACTTTGTCACAGCTTACCGTCCGCCCTCCCCATATCCTCAAGTCCATTCTCTAGTAGGTCTGTGTCTTTATTCCCGTCTTACCCCTAGGTTCTTCATGACCTTTTTTTTTTTTTTTTCCCCTTAGATTCCATATATATGTGTTAGCATACGGTATTTGTTTTTCTCTTTCTGACTTACTTCACTCTGTATGGCAGATTCTAGGTCCATCCACTTCACTACAAATAACTCAATTTCGTTTCTTTTTATGGCTGAGTAATATTCCATTGTATATATGGACCACATCTTCTTTATGCATTCATCTATTGATGGACACTTAGGTTGCTTCCATGTCCTGGCTATTGTAAATAGAGCTGCAGTGAACATTGTGGTACATGACTCTTTTTGAATTATGGTTTTCTCAGGGTATATGCCCAGTAGTGGGATTGCTGGGTCGTATGGTAGTTCTATCTGTAGTTTTTGAAAGAACCTCCATACGTTCTCCATAGTGGCTGTATCAATGTACATTCCCACCAACAGTGCAAGAGTGTTCCCTTTTCTCCACATCCTCTCCAGCATTTATTGTTTCTAGATTTTTTGATGATGGCCATTCTGACCGGTGTGAGATGATATCTCATTGTAGTTTTGATTTGCATTTCTCTAATGATTAATGATGTTGAGCATTCTTTCATGTGTCTGCAGGCCATCTGTATATCTTCTTTGGAGAAAAGTCTATTTAGGTCTTCTGCCAATTTTTGGATTGGGTTGTTTGTTTTTTTGTTATTGAGCTGAATGAGCTGCTTGTAAATTTTGGAGATTAATCCTTTGTCAGTTGCTTCATTTGCAAATATTTTCTCCCATTCTGAAGGTTGTCTTTTGGTCTTGTTTATGGTTTCCTTTGCTGTGCAAAAGCTTTTAAGTTTCATTAGGTCCCATTTGTTTATTTTTGTTTTTATTTCCATTTCTCTAGGAGCTGGGTCAAAAAGGATCTTGCTGTGATATATGTCATAGAGTGGTCTGCCTATGTTTTCCTCTAAGAGTTTGATAGTGTCTGGCCTTACTTTTAGGTCTTTAATCCATTTTGAGTTTATTTTTGTGTATGGTGTTAGGAAGTGTTCCAATTTCATACTTTTATATGTACCTGTCCAGTTTTCCCAGCACCACTTATTGAAGAAGCTGTCTTTCTCCACTGTGTATTCTTGCCCCCTTTATCAAAGATAAGGTGACCATATGTGTGTGGGTTTATCTCTGGGCTTTTTATCCTATTCCATTGATCAATATTTCTGTTTTTGTGCCAGTACCCTACTGTCTTGATTACTGTAGCTTTGTAGTATAGTCTGAAGAAAGGGAGCCTGATTCCTCCAGCTCCATTTTTCGTTCTCAAGATTGCTTTGGCTATTCGGGGTTTTTTGTGTTTCCATACAAATTGTGAAATTTTTTGTTCTAGTTCTGTGAAAAATGCCAGTGGTAGTTTGACAGGGATTGCATTGGATCTGTAGATTGCTTTGGGTAGTAGAGTCATTTTCACAATGTTGATTCTTCCAATCCAAGAACATGGTATTTCTCTCCATCTATTGGTATCATCTTTAATTTCTTTCATCAGTGTCTTATAATTTTCTGCATACAGGTCTTTTGTCTCCTTAGGTAGGTTTATTCCTAGATATTTTATTCTTTTTGTTGCAATGAAAAATGGGAGTGTTTTCTTAATTTCACTTTCAGACTTTTCGTCATTAGTGTATAGGAATGCCAGAGATTTCTGTGCATTAATTTTGTATCCTGCTACTTTATCAAATTCATTGATTAGCTCTAGTAGTTTTCTGGTAGCATCTTTAGGATTCTCTATGTATAGTATCATGTCATCTGCAAACAGTGACAAATTTACTTGTTTTTTTCTGATTTGGATTCCTTTTATTTCTTTTTCTTCACTGATTGCTGTGGCTAAAACTTCCAAAACTATGATGAATAATAGTGGTGAGAGTGGGCAACCTTGTCTTGTTCCTGATCTTAGTGGAAATGGTTTCAGTTTTTCACCATTGAGGATGATTTTGGCTGTGGGTTTGTCATATATGGCCTTTATTATGTTGAGGAAAGTTCCCTCTATGCCTACTTTCTGCAGGGCTTTTATCATAAATGGGTGCTGAATTTTGTCTAAAGCTTTCTCTGCATCTATTGAGATGATCATATGGTTTTTCTCCTTCAGTTTGATAATATGGTGTATCACGTTGATTGATTTGTGTATATTGAAGAATCCTTGCATTCCTGGAAGAAACACCACTTTATCATGGTGTATGACCTTTTTAATGTGCTGTTGGATTCTGTTTGCTAGTATTTTGTTGAGGATTTTTGCATCTATGTTCATCAGTGATATTGGCCTGTAGTTTTCTTTCTTTGTGACATCTTTGTCTGGTTTTGGTATCAGGGTGATGGTGGCCTCGTATAATGAGTCTGGAAGTGTTCCTCCCTCTGCTGTATTTTGGAAGAGTTTGAGAAGGATAGGTGTTAGCTCTTCTCTAAATGTTTGATAGAATTTGCCTGTGAAGCCATCTGGTCCTGGGCTTTGCTTGTCGGAAGATTTTTAATCACAGTTTCAATTTCACTGCTTGTGATTGGTCTGTTCATATTTTCTATTTCTTCCTGGTTCAGTCTCGGCAGGTTGTGCATTTCTAAGAATTTGTCCATTTCTTCCAGGTTGTCCATTTTATTGGCATAGAGTTGCTTGTAGTAATCTCTCATGATCCTTTGTATTTCTGCAGTGTCAGTTGTTACTTCTTTTTCATTTCTAATTCTGTTGATTTGAGTCTTCTCCCTTTTTTTCTTGATGAGCCTGGCTAATGGTTTATCAATTTTGTTTATCTTCTCAAAGAACCAGCTTTTACTTTTATTGATCTTTGCTATCATTTCCTTCATTTCTTTTTCATTTATTTCTGATCTGATCTTTATGATTTCTTTCCTTCTGCTAACTTTGGGGTATTTTAGTTCTTCTTTCTCTAATTGCTTTAGGTGCAAGGTTAGGTTGTTTATTTGAGATGTTTCCTGTTTCTTAAGGTAGGATTGTATTGCTATAAACTTCCCTCATAGAACTGCTTTTGCTGCACCCCATAAGTTTTGGGTTGTCGTGTCTCCATTGCCATTTGTTTCTAGGTATTTTTTTGATTTCCTCTTTGATTTCTTCAGTGATCACTTCGTTATTAAGTAGTGTGTTGTGTAACCTCCATGGGTTTGTATTTTTTACAGATCTTTTCCTGTAAATGATATCTAGTCTCATAGCGTTGTGGTCAGAAAAGATACTTGATACAATTTCAATTTTATTAAATTTACCTAGGCTTGATTTGTGACCCAAGATATGATGTATTCTGGAGAATGTTCCATGAGCACATGAGGAAAATGTGTATTCTGTTGTTTTTGGATGGAGTGTCCTATAAATATCAATTAAGTCCTTCTTGTTTAATGTATCATTTAAAGCTTGTGTTTCCTTATTCATTTTCATTTTGGATGATCTGTCCATTTGTGAAAGTGGGGTGTTAAAGTCCCCTACTATGATTGTGTTACTGTCGATTTCCCCTTTTATGGCTGTTAGTATTTGCCCTCTGTATTATGGTGCTCCTATGTTGGATACATAAATATTTACAATTGTTATATCTTCTTCTTGGATCGATCCCTTGATCATTATGTAGTGTCCTTCTTTGTCTCTTGTAATAGTCTTTATTTTAAAGTTTATTTTGTCTGATATGAGAATTGCTACTCGAGCTTTCTTTTGATTTCCATTTGCATGGAATATCTTTTTCCATCCCCTCACTTTCAGTCTGTATGTGTCCCTAGGTCTGAAATGGGTCTCTTGTAGACAGCATATATACAGGTCTTGTTTTTGTATCCATTCAGCCAATCTGTGTCTTTTGGTGGGAGCATTTAATCCACTTACATTTGAGGTTAATATCGATATGTATGTTCCTAACCCCATTTTCTTAATTGTTTTGGGTTTGTTATTGTAGGTGTTTTCCTTCTCTTGTGTTTCTTTCCTAGAGAAGTTCCTTTAGCATTTGTTGTAAAGCTGCTTTGGTGATGTTGAACTCTCTTAGCTTTTGCTTGTCTGTAAAGGTTTTAATTTCTCCATCAAATATGAATGCGATCCTTGCTGGGTAGAGTAATCTTGGTTGTAGGTTTTTCTCCTTCATCACTTTAAATATGTCCTTCCACTGCCTTCTCGCTTGCAGAGTTTCTGCTGAAAGATCAATTGATAACCTTATGGGGATTCCCTTGTGTGTTTTTGTTGCCTTTCCCTTGCTGTTTTTTATATGTTTTCTTTGTATTTAATATTTGATTTGTATGTGTCTTGGCGTGTTTCTCCTTGGATTTATCCTGTATGGGACTCTCTGTGCTTCCTGGACTTGATTAACTATTTCCTTTCCCATATTAGGGAAGTTTTCAACTATAATATCTTCAAATATTTTCTCAGTCCCTTTCTTTTTCTCTTCTTCTACTGGGACCCCTATAATTCGAATGTGGGTGCATTTAATGTTGTCCCAGAGGTCTCTGAGACTGTCCTCAGTTCTTTTCATTCCTTTTTCTTTATTCTGCTCTGCAGTAGTTATTTACACTATTTTATCTTCCAGGTCACTTATCCGTTCTTCTGCCTCAGTTATTCTGCCATTGATCCCTTCTAGAGAATTTTAAATTTCATTTATTGTGTTGTTCATCACTGTTTGTTTGCTCTTTAGTTCTTCTGGGTCCTTGTTAAACGTTTCTTGTATTTTCTCCATTCTATTTCCAAGATTTTGGATCATCCTTGCTCTCATTATTCTGAATTCTTTTTCAGGTAGACTGCCTATTTCCTCTTCATTTGTTTGGTCTGGTGTGTTTTTACCTTGCTCCTTCATCTGCTGTGTGTTTTTCTGTCTCCTCATTTTGCTTATCTTACTGTGTTTGGGGTCTCCTTTTCACAGGCTGCAGGTTCGTAGTTCCCGTTGTTTTTGGTGTCTGTCCCCAGTGGCTGAGGTTGGGTCAGTGTGTTGTGTAGGCTTCCTGTTGGAGGGGACTAGTGCCTGTGTTCTGGTGGATGAGGCTGGATCTTGTCTTTCTGTTGGGCAGGTCCACGTCTGTTAGTGTGTTTTGGGGTGTCTGTGGCCTTATTATGATTTTAAGCAGCCTCTCTGCTAATGGATGGGGCTGTGTTCCTATCTTGCTAGTTGTTTGGCATAGTGTGTCCAGCACTGTAGCTCACTGGTCGTTGAGTGAATCTGGGCCTTGGTGTTGAGATGGAGATCTCTGGGAGATTATTGCTGCTTGATATTACATGGAGCTGGGAGGTCTCTTTTGGACCAGAGTCCTGAAGTTGGCTCTCCCACCTCAGAGGCACAGCACTGACTCCTGGCTGGAGCACCAAGAGCCTTTCATCCACACAGCTCAGAATAAAAGGGAGAAAATATAGAAAGGAAGAAAGAAAGAAAGAGGATAAAATAAAATTAAGTTATTAAAATAAAAAATAATTATTAAGAAAAAAATATTAAAAATTAAAAAAAAAAAAAAGAAAAAAGTAATGGACAGACAGAACCCTAGGACAAATGGTGAAAGCAAAGCTATACAGACAAAATCTCACACAGAAGCATACACATACACACTCCCTAAAAGAGGAAAAGAGGAAAAGGGGAAAAAGTAATATATGTTGCTCCCAAAGTCCACCACCTCAATATGGGATGATTCGTTGTCTATTCAGGTATTCCACAGATGCAGGTACATCAAGTTGATTGTGGAGCTTTAATCCGCTGCTTCTGAGGCTGCTAGGAGAAATTTCCCTT
Source organism: Eschrichtius robustus (assembly GCF_028021215.1). Classification (NCBI taxonomy): domain Eukaryota; kingdom Metazoa; phylum Chordata; class Mammalia; order Artiodactyla; family Eschrichtiidae; genus Eschrichtius; species Eschrichtius robustus. The sequence goes on along the minus strand of NC_090840.1, from coordinate 25,673,430 downwards.
TCTCTTCTTTGTTCGCACAGTTCCCGTTCCCGGGGTTCAGCTTTGGATTTGGCCCTGCCTCTGCGTGTAGGTCGCCTGAGGACGTCTGTTCTTCGCTCAGACAGCACGGGGTTAAAGGAGCAGCTGCTTCGGGGGCTCTGGCTCACTCAGGCGGGGGGAGGGAGGGGTACCGATGTGGGGCGAGCCTGCGGTGGCAGAGGCCAGCGTGATATTGCACCAGCCTGATGCTCGCCGTACGTTCTCCAGGGGAAGTTGTCCCTGGATCACGGGACCCTGGCAGTGGTGGGCTGCACAGGCTCCCCAGAGGGGAGGTGTGGATAGTGACCTGTGTTCGCAAACAGGCTTCTTGGTGGCTGCAGCAGTAGCCTTAGTGTCTCATGCCCGTCTCTGGGGTCCGCACTGATAGCCGCGGCTCGCGCCCATCTCTGGAGCTCCTTTAAGCAGCGCTCTTAATCCCCTCTCCTCGTGCACCAGCAAACAAAGAGGCAAGAAAAAGTCTCTTGTCTCTTCAGCAGCTGCAGACTTTTTCCGGACTCCCTCCTGGCTAGCCGTGGCGCACTAGCCCCCTTCAGGCTGTGTTCACGCCGCCAACCCCAGTCCTCTCCCTGCGATCTGACCGAAGCCCGAGCCTCAGCTCCCAGCCCCCGCCCATCCCAGCAGGTGAGCAGAGAAGCCTATTGGGCTGGTGAGTGCTGGTCGGCACCGACCCTCTGAGCGGGAATCTCTGCGCTTTGCCCTCCGCACCCCTGTTACTGCACTCTCCTCCGTGGCTCTGAAGCTTCACCCCTCTGCCACCCGCAGTCTCCGCCAGCGAAGGGGCTTCTAGTGTGTGGAATCCTTTTCTCCTTCACAGCTCCCTCCCACTGGTGCAGGTCCTGTCCCTATTCTTTTGTCTCTGTTTTTTTCTTTTTTCTTTTGCCCTACCCAGGTACGTGAGGAGTTTCTTGCCTTTTGGGAGGTCTGATGTCTTCTGCCAGTGATCAGTGGGTGTTCTATAGGAGCAGTTCCACGTGTAGGTGTATTTCTGATGTATCTCTGGGGAGGAAGGTGATCTCCGCATCTTACTCTTCTGCCATCTTCCTACCTCTCAATTCCTTTTCTTCAATTTTCATGATTCAGGTTATTCCAGTTGTGTATGATAGTTAAGTAATTTTATCTCTCTAACCAGCAGTGACCATTTCTGCAGTGGAGAATGAGTACTGTACAAGGTCAAAAACAGTGTCAATGGTTCTATAAGGAAAAGTTTTTTGAACAAAGTTCATTTAAGACCATTTACTACCACAGAGGCAGAAAACTGTTTCCATTATCCACATGAACCAACATTACTGCTGTAAGTCCAAAGCACAGTTGCCAAGAGTGATGCGAGTCAGAAAAACAAATACCATATGCTAACACATATATATATATGGAATCTAAAAAAAAAAGATTGTTCTGAAGAACCTAGGGGCAGGACAGGAATAAAGACACAGACGTAGAGAATGGACTTAAGGACACAGGGAAGGGGAAAGGGAAGCTGGGACAAAGTGAGAAAGTGGCACATACACACCACCAAATGTAAAATAGATAGCTAGAGGGAAGCATCCGCATAGCACAGGGAGATCAGCTCGGTGATTTTTGACCACCTAGAGGGGTGGGATAGGGAGGGTGGGAGGGTCACGCAAGAGGGAGGGAATATGGGGATATAAGTATACGTATAGCTGATTCACTTTGTTATACAGCAGAAACTAACACACTATCGTAAAGCAATTATACTCCAATAAAGATGTTAAAAAATAATAAAAATTAAAAAATAAAATAATCAAGATAATTTGAATACACCATAATATTATATTAAAATATAAGCAGCATTAACAAAAAAAAAAAAAAAAAAAAAAAGCTTCAAGCAGTTGCTAAGACTCAGAAGGTCCTGGGCATTTCACGCTGTTCCAATATAGCACAGCCCATAATGTCTAAGCAATCAAAGGTCAAACGAAGAGAGCACGAGTCTACTATTATGGAAGATTATTTGGCACACACTCTCAATTTTTACTGTCTTTGCTGGTGGTCAACAGCATTAACCTGAAATGCAAGACATTCTATACAGAACTTACCATAGGAAGTATGATTCCTTTAGATAAAACTTGAAAGTAAATTGCCTATAACATGAACAACTTGGTATTGTGTGCCAATTTACTCCTTTAGGATGATCATGGATGCTTTATTTTTAGTGAAAAGAGACCTAATAATTTTACTAGTCCCAATATTCACATCACCAAGCTCTGTACAATCAAGATGAACACAGAGAATGTCTAGACAGGAAGCGTGACACCCTGTGTTGCCTCCTGACACACACAGCTAGAAGGGAAGGGATATAAAAGGGAGACATATAGACTTCTCTTTGCAAGCTACATCCTAGATACGAGCTGAAGGAATGAATATTTATTACAGTGACTTTCAAAAGGAAAGGTTTAAAATTTAAGACGTAATGACACAGAAACAGAACAGCAAACATACTAACATCCATCAGTTACTTTAATGGTTTTCCAGTGTCCTCAGTCTCTCCCTCTATAAATTTCCCTTTTCTGTCTTCAACCATGTTAATTACTACTTTTTAAAACGAAATTTTCAGTTTATGCTACCAGTGGTCCTACCTACTGTTCTCTGTTTCTAACAAACACTCAAATTCCACTTTCTTCTATGCCTCCATCCTTCACCATTCTCTCTAAGAACTCCATGCTTCAGCCAGACCTGAATTTCCCAGTGGCACCAACTCTTGAATTGAAAATGATGCTCTACGCTTGAAATGTTATCCATGTTCACCTTCATGTCTTAACTAATTCAAATCTAATCACTTCCTCTTCCATATCTATTATGACCATCCAGTTAGGTCAACTTCCTTACGCTACTTTTATATACTATTCTTAGTTATATTTCATCACTTTTCATGCTATATTTTACTTGTCATATTATTTGATAAATTATTTGACTCAAGAATATTTTCTCCTTGTGTCTTTTATCTCTCTATTCCTGGCCTAAGCATAGTCTCCAGCACTCAACAGGTACTGAATACTTATTGAATAAATAAGTACAAATAAATAAAATATATTCAAAAGAATGACTTCACTGTGCTTTTGATGCTGAAATTCAGTCTCTAGAAATTTATCTGAAGTAGTCAATTAGATAACTATATGAACAGTCAGTACATCTAGGGGACCCAATTCTCTGGTATTCTCTTAAGTCTTGAACTTAGTAGTGGGTATATGGGTGTCCACTACCTTTTCCTTTATATATCTGTGTATGTCTGAAATACATCTTAATGAATTTTCAAAACTAAAATAAAAATATAAATACATACAAAAAAGCCACAGATGAATATATTATTTATAAAAGTGAGCAACTAGGAAAAACTAAGGCACATTTAATAGGACATAGATAAAATTAACTGTGGTATGTGAATATAAATTGAAACCTACATAAACATTGAAAATGATGGTTTAGGTCTCTTTTTGTGGAAAATGACCATGACGTATTCTTCAATGGGAAAAACAAACAGATTACAAAATACAAGTTATAGTGTGACCACATTTATTTTAAATTTTTTGTTAATATGAAAGATACCTTAAAGATTTTTTTTCTAAAAGACTCATTGTGATTCATTCTGGGTGGTAAGATTTTAGGATACATACATATTCCCCTCTAAGTAAAATTTAAATTTTTTTTAAATTATTATTTTAATATTCAAAAAAATGTTGTTTGCATTTGGAAAAGAATTTCATAAAAATAGTAATTAATTTCTTTCATTTCTTCTCAAAATCAAAAGGAATCCAAAGGGTATTTGTTGCTCTTTTTGTTGGTTTTATTTTGATTTTATTGTTTGTTTGCTTTAAAATAGCTAAGGACCTATCGTTAAATAAAATAAACCAAGGAACACATAACAAAACAACTTTATTTCTTTAAAAGATATATAAAATTTCTCATTTTTTCTCCTTTATGTTATAGTCAGAAAGCAAAGTTTTTCTATATTCATATTTCCTCCTTAGGTAGGTTTATTATGACTATACTACCCAAGGTAATCTACAGATTCAATGCAATCCATATCAAAATACCAATGACATTTTTCACAGAAATAGAACAAAAAATTTTTAATTTGTATAAAAACACAAAAGACCCTGAATAGCCAAAGCAATCTTGAGAATGAAAAACGGAGCTGGAGGAATCAGGCTCCCTGACTTCAGACTATACTACAAAGCTACAGTAATCAAAACAGTATGGTACTGGCAAACACACACACACACACACACACACACACACATCAGAAATATAGATCAATGGAACAGGAGAGAAAGCCCAGAAATAATGTCATGCACCTGTGGTCACCTAATCTATGACAAAGGAGCCTAGAGTATACAATGGAGAGAAGACACTCTTTACAATAAGTAGTGCTTGGAAAACTGGACAGCTACATGTAAAAAAAAGAAATTAGAACATTCTCCAACACCATACACAAAAAGAAAAAAAAAAAACTTAAAATGGATTAAAGCCCTAAATGTAAGACTGGATACTATATAACTCTTAGAGGAAAACATAGGCAGAACACTCTCTGAGATAAAAAGCAGCAATATCTTTTTGGATCCACCTTCTAGAGTAATGAAAATAAAAACAATAGTAAACATATGGGACCTAATTAAACTTATACGCTTTTGCACAGCACAGGAAACCATAAACAAAATGAAAAGACAACCCACAGAATGGGAGAAAATATTCGCAAATGATGTGACCAACAAGGGATTCATCTCCAAAATATACGAACAGCTCATGCAGCTCAATATCAAAAAATGTCATACAACTCAGTCAAAAAATGGACAGAAGATTTAAATAGACATTTCTCCAAAAAAGACATAAGGATGGCCAAAAAGCACATGAAAACATGTTCAGCATCACTAACTATTAGAGAAATACAAGTCAAACAAAAAATCTCACACCAGTCAGAATGCCATCATCAAAAAGTCTACAAACAATAAATGCTGGAGAGGGTGCAGAGACAAGGGAACTCTCCTACACTGTTGGTGGGAATGTAAAGTAGTACAACCACTGTGGAGAACAGTATGGAGGCTTCTTGAAAAAGTAAAAATAGAGCTACCTTGTGATCCAGCAATCTCACTCCTGGGCATATATCCAGGGAAAACCATAATTTGAAAAATACATGCACCTCAATGTTCATTGTAGTACTATTTACAAGACATGGAAGCAACCTAAATGTCCCTCAACAGATGAAGCGATAAAGAAGATGTGGTACGTATATACAATGAAATATTACTCAGCCATAAAAAAAGATATATTTCCTACCCACATTATGGAAGGAGAAAGAAGGGAGTGAAGAGAATGGGGGAAATGAGGAGTTGATGAGACAAATAAAACTGACATAAAAAGATAGAACAAGAATTCTCAAATTTTTTCACTCTCATTCCTCTTTAAAAATCTCATGAAAAATATGAATCTTCACCAGAAAAAAATACAGCATATGCATGCAATTTCACTGCATTCACAGAATCCACAAAGCACATGCATATTTCAGAACAAAAAACATGACCTAGAGAGACAAAAAATTTTTTGAAGTAGAGAACCACGCAGAATTAGACACAAAAAAGGGGGAAGCAAAATCTAGATGCAGATTATCTGAATGACAAACCTTTCTCACTGCTACAAGTATTTTAAAACCAGTAGGTCTTTACAACTTCAGACAGGTAATAATATTTCTTACCACTTGTCTTAAAAACATTAAAAGAAAAAAAAAAAAGTGAATTGCAGATCCAAATACAGAAATGCAGATGTGAATACCTGCACCCATGTTTTAAGAATTTTAAAAGATATGAGCATACTAGGTTCACAACAGTTGGCATTCTTTGAATGGAATTTCATCAAGCCAAGCCTTGTGATCTTGAAAACCTTGTTTCCCATAATTCAGGTCTAAAAATCTGGGAAGGAGAAGATGGGAGAGTGCATAAGGGGGGCAGGTTGAGGTATGAGGAAAAAATGGAGGAACAAAGGAGAAGACAGTTCAATATCTTGAACTGTCTCGACTTTAACCAGAATTTAATTTTTTAAGTTGAAAGGGAAAGTAGACGATTTTTCAAAATGACAGCTGTGGGCTAACTTCAGTAATTTACATCTAAAAAGCAGTCACCAATTTTTATTCATGCTGTAACCTAAAGAACTAAAAGTTTGTTATATAACAAGCCTTTTTATATATGTAGTGTATTAGTTTTTCTATAACTAATCTATTCTTCCTACTGTGTCCCCCATTGTTTCTGTTGAGTAAATAGTCTAACCTAGAGTTTAGTCTGATATCAAAAAATTGCCCTTCAGGATATGTTCATTCTTTTAGATAAAAATGCTCAGTCTCGCAGATAACTTCACTGCAGCTGCTTCTCTCCTGCTTCTTCCCTGCAGTTTCACTGCTCACACAATCTGGACAGAGGCAGAGGGGAGCGATTTATGATTCTTAAATGCACATTCCTTACTAACCTATTGTGAGGCTCCTCTAAGATGTCAACTCTTGGTAAACTTTTAGTTCATTCTTCTTTGGTTGGACCCATGCTTCTTTTTAAAAAAATTTTATTGGAGTATAGCTGATTTACAATGTTGTGTTAGTTTCAGGTGTATAGCAAAGTGATACTGTTATACATGTATTTCAGATTCTTTTCTCGTGTTGGTTATCACAGAATATTGAGTAGTGTTCCCTGTGCTATGCAGTAGGTCCTTGTTGGTTATCTATCATATATATAGTAGTGTGTGTATGTTAATCCTAAACTTCTGGTTTATCCTTCCCTGCCACGTTTCCCCTTTGGTAACTGTAAAGTTGTTTTCGATATCTGTAAGTCTGTTTCTGTTTTGTAAATAAGTTCATTTGTATCATTTTATGGACCCATGTTTCTGCTCAGGGTTCAGGCACAGAAGGTCTCACTTTACCTCCTCTTGTTGCTGAAGATAGTTCTAAGATCTAACTTTGATCCTACTACTTCCTAGCACAGACACCCGATCCTAGGGCCACTGCTGAAGAGCCATGCTTGCTGGCCCAGTGCTTTCTGTCAAGCTTTCCCCAGGCAAGTGTTCAGTGATGTGGCCTAGGTCAGTCTGCAAAGTGCAAATCTAGCTTCTTCCCAGAGTCACAAACAAGAGCATGAAGAAGATCTGCCCCTCTGTACTTGGTGATATCCTTATTTATCTGACACACTACCACTCTTGATTGAAGTCTGAAGAATAGAAATTGAGGCCCCTGCATTTGACCCCTTCACATGCTACTATGCCTCTTTCATCTCTCTCCTTCCCACCATCCATCAAGACTGCGAATGGGAGCTTTCCCCTTTTCTTCTTCCTCTTCTACTTATCAAAATTTCCCCTTTTTAAAAACGCAATGATCAAGGTTACCATACAAGATTTCTCCCATGCTTAAAAGGATATGAACCTTAAACAATTCATCTAACAATAGCCTGGCTTGCAAGGCAAATACAGATGCAAAAAACTCCTACTGGATATCAGAACCTGAAATCTCTTCCTGGCTTCATGACTACTTAGGTAAACACTAGTGAAGGAAGGCTCAGAAGGCCAAAAGGGAATCATATAAAACATTTTAAGCTATTAACATTGTTCTAAAACCCATGTCAACTCTCCCTTGACCCTCTGCACTATTAAATAAATTAAGCAACCCTTAACAGCAAAAGTTAATTTATAGGAAACATTGACAAAAAATAATACATAGAAGTGATGCCAGCGCCTGCCTTCTTCTCTGCTTTCCTAGCCCTGCTTTCCAAGACATGCTGGGATGGATGTAGTGCACAGCTAGAGCCCAGATCATTGCTCCTCCTGGAACCTAGTTCAGCTTCCAGAACTCTCACTTCTGGGGGGAGATTCAGTGGAATTGCACTGAGTCTCAGGCATCACCATGACTGGAAGCAGAAGAGCAATTAACAGTATTTGGATTAGCCTTAGTCGATGTACAAAATTATATAGTCCCTTTCTCAATGTCTGTCCATCAGAGTGGAACCTGTTTTTATAGTTCTCTGTCTCCCAAGGCTCTTATTGCAGAATTATTTCCTTTGGAGAGTCAGGAAGAAAGGACTTGCATTGTCTATTAGCTCAACTACTTTATCTTACTTAGAAAGACAAGTTTAATAAATCAGAACATTCTTCTACTTGGATCCTGTCTACCAATACTATGTTATCTTTAATTCACGAGTGGATTACTATCTGAACTTTGAACAGTAGCATGATCTTGACATTTTTAATCTCTAGGGGATCCCACACGCAAATTGAAATCTTGTTTCACCTTTTCATCCCAACTCACAAGTCAATATTTTCACATCCAGAATCTTTAGAAGTTAAAAGATGGTAGAAGAGATTAATAGTGGGAAGCAGAGGAAAACAGGGCAAGGTTCAAGTTTACTTTTCTAACCACCATAGAAAATCCAGATATTTTGTGAAGGATGACATTTGAGAACACAGTGAGAATAAAATAACAGTTTGCAGATGTTGGAGATTGGGGCTGGGAGATGCCTCTATACATAGTTAATAGTGAATGAGGAGAAGAAAAGTTTATTCCTGGTCAGGATATGCTGGAAAACACTTTCAAGAGATATATCAGTTTTTTTTTTTTTGAACTGCTATAACAAAATACTATAGATTGGGCAGTTTCTAAATGACAGAAGTTTATTTCTCACAGTCTGGAAGCTGGGAAGTCCAAGATCAAGGTACTGGCAAATTCAGTGTCTGGTGAGAACCCACTTCCTCATGTGGCTGTCTTTTTGCTATAACCTCCCATGGGGGAAAGATCAAGGGATATTTCCAGGATCTCTTTTATAAGGAAACTAATCCCACGCATGAGGTCTCTGTCCTAAAGACCTAATCACCTCCCAAAAGTCCCATCTCCTAAAACCATCTCACTGGGGATTGGGTTTCAGCATACGAATTTTAAGGGAATGCAAACATTCAGTCCATAGCAGGATACTGGGGAAAAAAAGATCCCCGTTTAATAGAATATAATTTTCAAATTGATCGTTTCACCAAGAGATTTTGCTCCATAGTAATAGGGTTGTTATATAGTGAGGCAGGTTGTGTGACTTGAGGTATTCTATCAAAACATTTAAGCTTCTCACCATCTTTCTCACGAAATCCTTATGAGGATTATTCAGTTTAGCCCTTGCAAATATTATTTCATAAAATTTCCGAAAACACAAAACACTTTAATGGCAAATTTAATTTCTTTACTAACATCCCCCCAAGTAACTCTGAGCTCATAGAAGACAAGTAAAGAGGTTTGATTATCACTGGCCAACACTAAGTGTTACAGCTGGCACATAGTATATACTTGAGGGAAGAAGAAGAGGAGATGGTGGAAGAGAAAAAGGAAGGGAAAAAAAAAAAAAAAAAGAATGGAGAGGGAGAGGGAAGGAGGAAGGAAGGAACAAGGAGGAGCAATGAATAAGTAAATATTAAGCAGACATAGTGATGCTTTCTTCTTGACTTATATGAAATTGTAAATCTTATATCAATCGCTGATAGAGAATTTCTCAAGGGGTTACTGAAGGGCCAGTGAAAAAATAACTATCTTTTAGGCCAATAGAATTCTGAATACTTGAGAACTGGCAGGTCTGGACCTGAAGACAATTCCTCAGATAGCAGTTTTGCCCAGAGCAGAACAAATCTCTCTTCACCAAGTAGTCAAAAGTGTCTTCATTGCCTCACGTGGTTGGGGAATACAGGCTGAGAATTGTCCAAATATTTCACCTGTGCCATAGATGCCATAGCTCTGGAAACTTATTAAATCAGTTAATGCTGTAAGAGCTGATGTTGCAAAGCAAAGAGGTCTGCACTCTGGGAGGTATGTGTGTTTGTGTGTGTGTGCGTGTTCACATAAGTGTATGCAAGCAGAATGTTTAGTCTTGTTTGGTCACCTTTTGTGTATAATATTTAGTAACTGGAGAGCTTTCTTCTGATTACAAAAATAAAACAATTATTAAAAATTTTTGGAAAATAACAGGTAATCACACTAAAAAAAGAAATAAAAATCACTTATAATGCAAGAAATAAGCACTATTAATATTTTGGTATATATATTCTAAGATTTTTTCCACTGGGATTATACTGTGCATAATATTTTATATACTACTTAGTCACATAGTATTAATCATCCTGAATATTATTGCCTGTCATGAACTATATATTCTTTTGTCAATTTATTAATGCCTACAAATATCGCCATCATATAGATTTAAGGTTCTTCGATATTATTCTATTTTGTAAATGTGGGTTGTTTATATTTTATGTTTGCTATCAAATACTAATGCTCTAATTCACATCCATGATTATTTACTTAGGGTTAATTATAGGAGAAAAATTACTGGATCAAATGATATTATCATTTAAAATATTTTGTTCTATACATATGTTGTGTCACTTGTACTCGTTGTGTCACTTCATATTTTAAAATGAAAATGTATAAATTTTCTTAACTAATTGTGAGGTTAAACAACTCACATTTTTAATTTAATTTTGTATTGTTCTGTTGGTTCATGTCTTATTCATGTTTTGGTTATTTATGTTTTATTACTCCTTCTTTCATTATTTTTTGTAAGGGTTCTTTATTTAATGAGAATATGTATTAACTTTTTGGGGGTTTTTTTTGGAAAAACACCTTATCAAGTTGCTTTTTATTATAGTAAGAATATTTAACATGAGATCTACACTTTCAACAAATTTTTAAGTGTACAATAAAACATTGTTAATTATAATGTTGCTCAGCATATCTCTAGAACTTAACTCACTTTGCATAACTGAAACATATTTAAACTTTTATTCATAATACATTGACTTACAAAGAGTTTAAGATTTTATTTAGGCAAATGTGCCAATCACCATTGTTTTTACTTATTATGGATTATGATTTGAGATAGAGATCTTAATTTTTATAGCTAATAATCCTTCCAGCATTGCTATTTTTTTAAATTTTTTTAAAGCTTTTTAAAAAATATTTATTTATTTATTTATTTGGCTGCACCAGGTCTTTAGTTGCAGCACATGGGCTCTTCATTGTGGCATGCGGTATCTTTAGTTGTGGCATACAGGATCTTTAGTTGTGACCTGTGGGATCTTTTAGTTGTGGGCTCTTGGTTGCGGCATGCAGCATATAGTTCCCTGACCAGGGATCAAACCCACTCCCCCTGTGACCATGGAGTCTTAACTGCTGGACCACCAGGGAAGTCCCCAGCATTGCTATTTAAATAAACTGTTATTTTTCTACTGGTTTGAAATTTTACTTTACATTATATAAAATTCTGATTACACTGAAGCTTGTCCCTGACATTTTATTCAGTTCCTTTAATCTGACTGTGTGGATTTGGTACTGATGACATACTGTTTTGATTATCATGGTCAGGTTTTAATATCACGTATTTGGTAGCACTCTCAGACCTTACTCTTATTTTTTTAAAAAGAAACATATACTATTCTCCACTCTTTTGCTCTTCCATTAAATTTTTGTATGACTTTAAGTTCCAAAAAATTTTTTTGGAAAAAACATAATGGAATTAAATTAAATCTTTTTTTTGCATGTTGAATTCGATATTGAAATATCTCTTTTGGGACTTCCCTGGTGGCACAGTGGTTAAGAATCCGCCTGCCAATGCAGGGGACACAGATTCAATCCCTGGTCCCAGAAGATCTCACATGCCGCAGAGCAATTAAGCCCGTGAGCCACAACTACTGAGCCCTCGTGCCACAACTACTGAAGCCTGCACACCTAGAGCCCATACTCTGCAATGAGAGAAGCCACTGCAATGAGAAGCCTGCACACTGCAATGAAGAGTAGTCCCCGCTTACCACAACTAGAGAAAGCTCGCACACAGCAATGAAGACCCAATGCAGCTGAAGCCCATGCACAGCAATGAAGACCCAACGCAGCCAAAAATAAAGAAATTAATTTTTTAAAAAGAAATCTCTCTCTTTTTTTTTTAATTGGAGTATAGTTGCTTTACAATGTTGTGTTAGTTTCTGCTGTACAGCAAAGTGAATCAGCCATATGCATACATATATCCCCGCTTCCTTGGATTTCCTAGGTCTTTAAATTAGTGGGATAAAATTAACATCTTTATAATATTCATACTTCCCATCCTGGAACCTGATATACATTGATTTAATCAAAGCTTTTACTATGTCTCAAGTAAAGTGTATTAGCTCTATTTATATAGGTTCTACACTCTTCTTGTTCATTTTCAATAGTCCCTGGTCTTCCAGGAAATATATTTGAAAGCCATTCATGGACCAGGGAATGTGCTAATTTATTCCTAGATAGAGTTTTGATACCAACGCAAATAGAAACTGTTTATGCTTTGTTATCATTGCTGATAAATCATATAGCTTTTTAATATCCAATTTCTTGTTAATCTTAATAATTTGAGTTATTTCAAGTTATCTGGATAGTAAATCACATTATCTACAAATTATGATAATTTTGCATCATCCTTTTGAATATTTTTACTTCAAATTTGTGTTTATTTATAGTATTCAGTAATGGATTTCAGAATAGTATTAAAAAGTACATATTAATAAGACTAGAATTAGTCATACTAATCTTTGTCCCCATGACCAATTTTCATTCTTCATTTGTGTACATGTTTTCTCTGTTTTACTGGCTTTTTAAAAATGAAAGCTTTGCCTATTTCATTAGATTTTTCAAGGAAGCAGGTGTTTTGGTTTGGTTTTTTTTTTTTTTTTGGCTTAAATGGCATAAATTTACTTTCTTACATTTCTGGAAGCTAGAAGTCTGATAGCAAGGTGTCAGCAGGGTTAGTTTCTTCTGAGACCTCTCTCCTTTGCTTGTAGATGGCTGTCTTCTCCCTGTCTCCACATGGTCTTCTTTCTGTGTGTGTTTGTGTCCTGATTTCCTCTTCGTTTTTTTAAATTGAAGTATAGTTGATTTACAATGTTGTGTTAATTTCTGCTGTACAGCAAAGTTATTCAGTTTTACATATATATACATTCCTTTTTTTATATTCTTTTCCATTAAGGTTTATTGCAGGATATTGAATATAATTCTCTGTGCTATACACTAGGACCTTGTTGTTTACCCATTCTATATATAATAGTTTGCAAATGCTAACCCCAAACTCTCAGTCCATCCCTCCCCACCTCCCTTCCCCTTTGGCAACCACAAGTCTGTTCTCTATGTCTGTGAGTCTGTTTCTGTTTCATAGATAGGTTCATCTGTGTCACATTTTAGATTCCACATATAAGTGATATCATATGGTATTTGTCTTTCTCTTTTTTGACTGACTTATTATGATAATCTCTAGGTCCACCCATGTTGCTGCAAATGGCTTTATTTCATTCCTTTTTATGGCTGAGTAATATTCCATTGTATATATATATCCCACATCTTCTTTTTTTTTTTTTCACACACACACACACACACTGTATTTTATTTTTACAAGAGATAAATAGACTGACACCAAGCATTGTACATGGATGACCACAACAAAAGCAACAATGATTGCAATTACCAAACATGAAACACACTCATACTATGTCATAATATTGACATTCAGTCCAGTAATCCTCCACTGTAACAGCTCCTTTACTTTGCAGTGAAAGTTGATTTGTATATTCTTTGCCTCTGAGTCCTTGTGGGATTTTTTTTTTTTTAATTCAGACAGAAAGTCACAAAATTTATACTAATCCTCATCAGTTCACTCAGTCCCATGTAATTAATTTTTTCATCTTGATCTTTTGTTAGCTCTTTTATAAGTTCATCAGTTTTTCATTAGAATTCTGAAAATGCTTATTCATTCAGTTCAGCAGTACAGTCAGTTACCAGAAACCTGTACTTGTCAGAGTCTTTTCCATGAATTTCTTGAAGATGAAACCCTTTTATAGGAACATATTTGCAAAAACATCAGAGTACACCCAGAACTGTCTGTAAATGACAAAAGACTTAAAAATGACCACAGTTAAAGATTTGATGAAAGTTCATAACAATGCAGTTGACAAGAAAATTAGTTATTTCTGAGATATACATTTTAAAGTAATAATTAGGATTATGACTTATAACATTAAACCAGAACATATAAGATTTTTAGAAATTTCAGGTAATGTCTGAAACATTTATATTAACATATTTCCATACAAATAACCCAATGAAAGTTTAGTATTAGTTGTTTTGTTTGTTTGTTTTTTTATACTGCATGTTCTTATTAGGCATCAGTTTTACACACATCAGTATATACATGTCAATCCCAATCGCCCAATTCAGCACACCACCATCCCCACCCCACCGCAGTTTTCCCCCCTTGGTGTCCATATGTCCGTTCTCTACATCTGTGTCTCAACTTCTGCCCTGCAAACCGGCTCATCGGTACCATTTTTCTAGGTTCCACATACATGCGTTAATATACGATTTTTTTTTTTCTCTTCTTGACTTACTTCACTCTGTATGACAGTCTCTAGATCCATCCACGTCTCAACAAATGACTCAATTTCGTTCCTATTTATGGCTGAGTAACATTCCATTGTATATATGTACCACTACTTCTTTATCCATTTGTCTGTTGATGGGCATTTAGGTTGCTTCCATGTCCTGGCTATTGTAAATAGTGCTGCGATGAACATTCGGGTGCATGTGTCTTTTTGAATTATGGTTTTCTCTGTGTATATGCCCAGTAGTGGGATTGCTGGGACATATGGTAATTCTATTTTTAGTTTTTTAAGGAACCTCCATACTGTTCTCCATAGTGGCTGTATCAATTTACATTCCCACCGACAGTGCAAGAGGGTTCCCTTTTCTCCACACCCTCTCCAGCATTGGTTGTTTGTAGATTTTTTAATGATGCCCATTCTAACTGGTGTGAGGTGATACCTCATTGTAGTTTTGATTTGCATTTCTCTAATAATGAATGATGTTGAGCATCTTTTCATGTGCTTCGTGGCCGTCTGTATGTCTTCTTTGGAGAAATGTCTATTTAGGTCTTCTGCCCATTTTTGGAATGGGGTGTTTGTTTCTTTAATATTGAGCTGAATGAGCTGTTTATATATTTTGGAGATTAATCCTTTGTCCGTTGATTCATTTCCAAATACTTTCTCCCATTCTGAGGGTTGTCTTTTCGTCTTGTTTATGGTTTCCTTTGCTGTGCAAAAGCTTTGAATTTTTGTTAGGTTCCATTTGTTTATTTTTGTTTTTATTTCCATTACTCTAGAAGGTGGATCAAAAAAGATCTTGCTGTGATTTATGTCAAAGAGTGTTCTTCCTACGTTTTCCTCTAAGAGTTTTATAGTGTCCAGTCTTACATTTAGGTCTCTAATCCATTTTGAGTTTATTTTTGTGTATGGTGTTAGGGAGTATTCTAATTTCATTCTTTTACATGTAGCTGTCCAGTTTTCCCAGCACCACTTATTGAAGAGACTGTCTTTTCTCCATTGTATATCTTTGCCTCCTTTGTCATAGATTAGTTGACCATAGGTGCGTGGGTTAATCTCTGGGCTTTCTATCTTGTTCCATTGATCTATGTTTCTGTTTTTGTGCCAATGCCATATTGTCTTGATTACTGTAGCTTTGTAGTATAGTCTGAATTCAGGGAGTCTGATTCCTCCAGCTCCGTTTTTTTCCCTCAAGGCTGCTTTGGCTATTCGGGGTCTTTTGTGGCTCCATACAAATTTTAAGATGATTTGTTCTAGCTCTGTAAAAAAATGCCATTGATAATTTGATAGGGATTGCATTGAATCTGTAGATTGCTTTGTGTAGTAGAG
This sequence comes from Eschrichtius robustus, assembly GCF_028021215.1. Lineage (NCBI taxonomy): Eukaryota > Metazoa > Chordata > Mammalia > Artiodactyla > Eschrichtiidae > Eschrichtius > Eschrichtius robustus. Next base: position 25,657,659 of record NC_090840.1, on the reverse strand, counting down.
TCATTTTCACAATGTTGATTCTTCCAATCCAAGAACATGGTATATCTCTCCAGCTGTTGGTATCGTCTTTAATTTCTTTCATCAGTGTCTTATAGTTTTCTGCATACAGGTCTTTTGTCTCCCTAGGTAGGTTTATTCCTAGGTATTTTATTCTTTTTGTTGCCATGGTAAATGGGAGTGTTTCCATAATTTCTCTTTCAGATTTTTCATCATTAGTGTATAGGAATGCAAGAGATTTCTGTGCATTAATTTTGTATCCTGCAACTTTACCATATTCATTAATTAGCTCTAGCAGTTTTCTGGTGGCAGTTTTAGGACTCTCTATGTATAGTATCATGTCATCTGCAAACAGTGACAGTTTTACTTCTTCTTTCTCAATTTGTATTCCTTTTATTTCTTTTTCTTCTCTGATTGCCGTGGCTAGGACTTCCAGAACTATGTTGAATAATAGTGGTGAGAGTGGACATCCTTGTCTCGTTCCTGATCTTAGAGGAAATGCTTTCAGTTTTTCACCATTGAGAATGATGTTTGCCATGGGTTTGTCATATATGGCCTTTATTGTGTTGAGGTAGGTTCCCTCTATGCCTACTTTCTGGAGAGTTTTTATCATAAATGGGTGTTGAATTTTGTCAAAAGCTTTTTCTGCATCTATTGAGATGATCATATGGTTTTTATTCTTCAATTTGTTAATATGGTGTATCACATTGATTGATTTGCATTTATTGAAGAATCCTTGCATCCCTGGGATAAATCTCACTTGATCGTGGTGTATGATCCTTTTAATGTGTTGTTGGATTCTGTTTGCTAGTATTTTGTTGAGGATTTTTGCATCTATATTCATCAGTGATATTGGTCTGTAATTTTCTTTTTTTGTAGTGTCTTTGTCTGGTTTTGGTATCAGGGTGATGGTGGCCTCATAGAATGAGTTTGGGAGTGTTCCTTCCTCTGCAATTTTTTGGAAGAGTTTGAGAAGGATAGGTGTTAGCTCTCCTCCAAATGTTTGATAGAATTCTCCTGTGAAGCCATCTGGTCCTGGACTTTTGTTTGTTGGAAGATTTTTAATCCCAGTTTCAATTTCAGTGCTTGTGATTGGTCTGTTCATATTTTCTCTTTCTTCCTGGTTCAGTCTTGGAAGGTTATACCATTCTAAGAATTTGTCCATTTCTTCCATGTTGTCCGTTTTATTGGCATAGAGTTGCTTGTAGTAGTCTCTTAGGATGCTTTGTATTTCTGCAGTGTCTGTTGTAACTTCTCCTTTTTCATTTCTGATTTTATTGATTTGAGCCCTCTCCCTCTTTTTCTTGATGAGTCTGGTTAATGGCTTATCAATTTTGTTTCTCTTCTCAAAGAACCAGCTTTTAGTTTTATTGATCTTTGCTATTGTTTTCTTTGTTTCTATTTCATTTATTTCCGCTCTGATCTTTATGATTTCTTTCCTTCTGTTAACTTTGGGTTTTGTTTGTTCTTCTTTCTCTAGTTTCTTTAGGTGTAAGGTTAGATTGTTTACTTGAGATTTTTCCTGTTTCTTTAGGTAGGCTTGTAGAGCTATAAACTTCCCTCTTAGAACTGCTTTTGCTGCATCCCATAGGTTTTGGGTTGTCGTGTTTTCATTGTCATTTGTCTCTAGGTATTTTTTGATTTCCTCTTTGATTTCTTCAGCGATCTCTTGGTTATTTAGTAACGTATTGTTTAGCCTCTATGTGTTTGTGTTTTTTACGTTTTTTTCCCTGTAATTCATTTCTGATCTCATAGCGTTGTGCTCAGAAAAGATGCTTGATATGATTTCAATTTTCTTAAATTTACTGAGGCTTGATTTGTGACCCAAGATGTGATCTATCCTGGAGAACGTTCTGTGCACACTTGAGAAGAAAGTGTAATCTGCTGTTTTTGGATGGAATGTCCTATAAATAACAATTAAATCTATCTGATCTATTGTGTCATTTAAAGTTTCGTTTTCCTTATTTATTTTCATTTTGGATGATCTGTCTATTGGTGTAAGTGAGGTGTTAAAGTCCCCCACTATGATTGTGTTACTGTCAGTTTCCTCTTTTATAGCTGTTAGCAGTTGCCTTATGTATTGAGGTGCTCCTATGTTGGGTGCATATATATTTATAATTGTTATATCTTCTTTTGGATTGATCCCTTGATCATTATGTAGTGTCCTTCCTTGTCTCTTGTAACATTCTTTATTTTAAAGTCTATTTTATCTGATATGAGTATAGCTGCTCCAGCTTTCTTTTGATTTCCATTTGCATGGAATATCTTTTTCCATCCCCTCACTTTCAGTTTGTATGTGTCCCTAGGTCTAAAGTGGGTCTCTTGTAGACAGCATATGTATGGATCTTGTTTTTGTATCCATTCAGCAAGCCTGTGTCTTTTGGTTGGGGCATTTAATCCGTTCACGTTTAAGGTAATTATCGACACGTATGTTCCTATGACCATTTTCTTAATTGTTTTGGGTTTGTTTTTGTAGGTCCTTTTCTTCTCTTGTGTTTCCCACTTAGAGAAATTCTTTTAGCATTTGTTGTAGAGCTGGTTTGGTGGTGCTGAATTCTCTTAGCTTTTGCTTGTCTGTAAAGCTTTTGATTTCTCGATCAAATCTAAATGAGATCCTTGCCGGGTAGAGTAATCTTGGTTGTAGGTTCTTCCCTTTCATCACTTTAAGTGTATCATGCCACTCCCTTCTGGCTTGTAGAGTTTCTGCTGAGAAATCAGCTGTTAACCTTATGGGAGTTCCCTTGTATGTTATTTGTCGTTTTTCCCTTGCTGCTTTCAATAATTTTTCTTTGTCTTTAATTTTTGCCATTTTAATTACTATGTGTCTTGGCATGTTTCTCCTTGGGCTTATCCTGTATGGGACTCTCTGTGCTTCCTGGACTTGGGTGGCTATTTCTTTTCCCATGTTAGGGAAGTTTTCGACTATAATCTCTTCAAATATTTTCTCTGGCCCTTTCTCTCTCTCTTCTCCTTCTGGGACCCCTATAATGTGAATGTTGTTGCGTTTAATGTTGTCCCAGAGGTCTCTTAGGCTGTCTTCATTTCTTTTCATTCTTTTTTCTTTAGTCTGTTCCGCAGCAGTGAATTCCACCATTCTGCCTTCCAGGTCACTTATCCGTTCTTCTGCCTCAGTTATTCTGCTATTGATTCCTTCTAGTGTAGTTTTCATTTCAGTTATTGTATTGGTCATCTCTGTTTGTTTGTTCTTTAATTCTTCTAGGTCTTTGTTAATCATTTCTTGCATCTTCTCAATCTTTGCCTCCATTCTTATTCCGAGGTCCTGGATCATCTTCACTATCATTATTCTGAATTCTTTTTCTGGAAGGTTGCCTATCTCCACTTCATTTAGTTGTTTTTCTGGGGGTTTTTCTTGTTCCTTCATCTGGTATATAGCCCTCTGCCTTTTCATCTGGTCTATCTTTCTGTAACTGTGGTTTTTGGTCCACAGGCTGCAGGATTGTAGTTTTTCTTGCTTCTGCTGTCTGCCCTCTGGTGGTTGAGGCTATCTAAGAGGCTTGATGGGAGGCTCTGGTGGTGGGTAGAGCTGACTGTTACTGTGGCGGTCAGAGCTCCATAAAACTTTAATCCACTTGACTGTTGATGGGTGGGGCTGGGTTCCCTCCCTGTAGGTTATTTTGCCTGAGGCAACCCAACCCTGGAGCCTACCTGGGCTCTTTGGTGGAGTTAATGGCAGACTCTGGGAGGGCTCATGCCAAGGAGCACTTCCCAGAACCTCCGCTGCCAGTGTCCTTGCCCCCACGGTGAAAGAGAGCCACGCCCTGCCTCTGCAGGAGACCCCCCAATACCAGCAGGTAGGTCTGGTTCAGTCTCCCCCAGGGTCACTGCTGCTTCCCCTGGGTCCCGGTGTGCACACTACTTTGTGTGTGCCCTCCAAGAGTGCGGTCTCTGTTTCCCCCTGTCCTGTCAAATTCCTGCAATCAATTCCCACTAGGCTTCAAAGTCTGATTCTCTAGGAATTCCTCCTCCCGTTGCCGGACCCCCACGTTGGGAAGCCTGACGTGGAGCTCAGAACCTCCACTCCAGTGGGTGGACTTCTGTGGCATAAGTGTTCACCAGTCTGTGAGTCACCCACCCAGCAGTTATGGGATTTGATTTTACTCTGATTGTGCCCCTCCTACCATCTCACTGTGGCTTCTCCTCTGTTCTTGGACATGGGGTATCCTCCTTGGTGAAGTCCAGTGTCTTCCTGTCGATGACTGTCCAGCAGCCAGTTGTGATTCTGGTGCTCTCGCAAGAGGGAGTGAGAGCACGTCCTTCTACTCTGCCATCTTGGTTAATCCCCCTCCCTCCAATCTATCCCACATCTTCTTTATCCATTTTTCTGTCGATGGTCACAAAAATAGGTTGTTTCCATGTCCTGGCTATTGCGAATAATGCTGCTATGAACATAGGAGTGCAAGTATCTTTTTGAATTACACTTTTGCCCAGATATATGCTCAGGAGTCAGATTGCTGGATAACGTGGCAACTCTATTTTTAGTTTTTTGAGGAACCTCTCTACCTGTTTTCAAGGAAGCAGTTTTTGATATTTATCTATCACATGTGAAGGTTTTTCAAATTATTAAATTCTTTCTTTTGCCTTATTATTTATGCCTATATTTTCCTTAATTTTTATTTTCTGGATTTAAATATATATGTGTATTTTGAACAGAACTCTTAATTATTCTATTTTCTTTCTTCCTACTTTAATAATAAAGGTTTTAAGGTATGAATTTTTCTATTTATATATGTATGGATGCATCTGCTAAACTTAGGAATTCCAGGCTATTTTCCTGAAGAGAGAGGATACATGGAAATACTCTGGAAGATAAGGCACCACATGGAGAACCCAGGTGGCCTGGCCAAGCTCCCAACTAAAAAGAGTTGACAATACGTGGCATAATGAACCACCCAGCCAACCAAAAGAACAATGAGAAATAATAAATGCTGTTATCTGAAGCCACTAAAGCACTGGGAATGTTTGCTATGCAACAATAGAAAACTGAAAATGTTTCTGCTTAAACTTGGTCTGACTTGATGATTTTTCTATTTAGCCAAGTTTCAGAGAAGGTTGTTGAGCAGGAAGATATTTAATTTCCATATACAAATATGCCACCCCACCAAGAAAGCAGGAAAGTCTACAGCTAAATGTGGATTGAAAAAGGAGTTTTTTCTCTTTTGTTTTCTGGTGCTGATGAATCCTTGCATAATTTCCGTATCATTTTATTAGTGATCCAATGGAAACAAAAGAGATGATTTATTAGATATCCATACTTTCAAAACCCTTGTATGCAATTTCTAACTCATATCCCTTTTTGAAAATACAAGATGTCACACATAACATTTGACCATTGGTGATTAATTTGTTGAGAGTTACCATCCTCTTCAAATAAATGAGAAATGTGTGTGCCCTTGCCTCAGAAAAATACAACTGTATGAAGAAAAAAATTATTACATACAATTTCAGCAGTTTCATGGATTCTCTGATACAAAATTATAGACTCATTAAGGCAAATATAAAGTGATTTTCAAATATATTTTAGTCAACTAATCTGTCTTCAGATAAAAGATTACTCCAAAGGAATGCCAATAAAACAACAACAACAAAACAGAGCTACAACAGGTGAAGCAAAAGTGATGCCTGACAAACTATCTGTTGCCTCGAGTCTTCTATTTACCCACCCCCACACCACATTCCTTTACAGAACATTGTTTGTAAATCACCGTTTTAAATTGACATGATACAAGTAAATACATACAAGAGAGAGGTAAATAAACATGATGGGGTTGGAGACAGGGAGGTTCTGACCCAAGCTAAGAGCAAGTATAGAACAAGCAGAGACTAGATTCATTCCAGTAAAGGTGAAAGAAAATACTGTGTAAATCACATTGGACAGTGGTTCAACATGAGACAGAAAATTACCTGCTGCTTTGAAGTCAGCTGCAATTATTAATTACTGCAATTATTAATTTTATGTGTCAACTTGACTGGGCCACAGGGTGCCCAGATATTTGGTCATACATGATCTGGGTGTTTCTATGAGATGTCTTTGAATGGATTAGCATTTAAATTGGTAGACTAACAAATGCATATGGCCCTCCATAATGTGAGTGGCCTCATCCAGTCAGTTGAAGGTCTAAATAGAACAAATAAGCAGATCCTCCCAGAGTAAGAGAGAATTCCCTTGCCTGAAGACCTTCGAACTGGGATCTCAGCTCTTCGGGGTTCTACAGCAGCTTCCAGCCTTCGGACTCGAATTGGGACATGGGCTCTACAGATTTTCCAACCTCTGTGGTCATAATCTCATGAGTCAATTCTTCATAATAAATCTCTTTGTATATAATGTATATGGAAAGAACCCAGGTGAACCCTAATACAGCCATATATTCTAATGAGTCCAGGACAGACCAGGTTATGACTGTGGTCCAACTGTAAATATCAATAGTTCCCCTTTTCACTCACATATGCATTTGGTGTTTTGGGGTTTTTTTGTTTGCTTTTACAAAGCAGAGAGAGGTTGTGTTTCTCTGAAACGAGTCACAAGGGAAGATTGGAGGTAGCCCCAGCTGCGGGGGTGGGAGTCATCTGTTTGTTGAGGGCTGCCCTGAGCAAAGCAACCGGTAGGCCCTCTGGAGGCTGGGGACGAAAGCCTTCATAGGTGGGCAGAAGCACCAGGGGCAGCACTAAGGACACTCGATAGAGTTGGCGGGCTAGGAAGAAGTGGCTATTTGCCCAGCCCAGGCTACTCTTCCCAGGGCCCATGGAAGCTGGTGGTGGCTGGTGGCAGCGTGGTTTGATTTAATACACCCACCCAGCCCTGCCCTGTCCCTTGGGCCTGTGGAGGATAAATTACCTGTTCACAGAAGGTCCTTCTTCTTAGCAGGTTTGTTCTAGTGACCACAGCAGCCTGGAGACGTCCTTATTTCTCCTAAGGTCAGTATGGTCCATCTTAAGCTGTCCTTGCAGCACCAGCAGTGGGAGAGAAGAGCCACCAGTGTCATGAAACATGCTACTTAAATAACCAAGAAAAAAAGTATCAGGTCGAGACAAGAGTTCTTGTTAAATTAACCAAAGCCTCAAAAATTATTTCTTTTTCAAAATTAGGTTACAACAATGGTTTAATGTAAGACCTTTATTTTAGAGGGAAAATGAATTTTCATTCACTTTTTCCTCCACACAAGTGAATCAAAAATTCTAAAGCCTTAAAACATATCCCCGTTTTAAGTTCCATCCTATAGGATTATATCTTCACACTTTGGTTCTTTTTCCAATTAATGGTCCATTTATGGAATGCATATGTAGTTATTTCAGTTCTCTATGGCTCATTAGAAAGCCTTCTCAGTGACGGGCTTCATTCCGCTTGGTCTGATATGAATGTATTCATTAAGGACATACTATAAAATAACTAATGAAGTAAATTTTGAACATTTAAAAAGAAGCAATAAAACACAACTTACATGCCTTAAAAATAATCTAATCTGTTGTGGCTGTTTTAAAGATTTGAATTTGGGAAGAAAGCCTTTACAAGTGGTTTTTATTACAATTTGGAACCTGACTCTTCATTCAGATGTGCATATTAATGTCTAATGCATATCAGAGTAACTCCTATGGGAAGGATAAATGTGTTAGACTGTGCAAGTATAAAGATGGAAGAATAAACATGAAACTGGCAGAGGGTCACATGGGAGGAACCTCCATTCTATTTATCCTTCCCTGAGTAGTTTCCCAGTTTGCAGAAAACGATTGTCCCACTTAAATAGTAAAGCTGATCATGATTTAGTCTGACTTGTTGATTAAAATCTTACGTAAATATGTTGCTCATGCTATTCTACTCAATTTTTTTTTACTTATCTATTGTTTCAAGAAAAGGCCAGATTGCACCTTCTTGATTAAAGAGTGATTTCTTCAGCAAAACTCTGCTACTTCAGACACGTTGACAGTTTTATATTGAGAGACAAAACCCTAGATTCTTCTGGCAAGCAAAAGTTAGATTTGTTTTTCCTCTACCAACAACAGGAAATTAACAGAAAAATGTTGAATAAAAAAGTAACTATCCTAAATGCAACCTATAAATATGAATTGTATATGACTTATATTAAAATCAAGACTTAGTATGTTTTAAATTAACAGATTGTGAGACTGCTCATTTGACCAGCAGCACTATCACTTACAAGTAAATTATTCAACTATGTACCAAGATCTACAGATGTCCAGCACTACTTTAGGCCATAACGGGATTACCAAGAAGGTGCTATTTGTAAGGCAAGTTCCCTGAAATTCACAAATGTGATCAAGGTCCATTTCAATCTGGTCTCACAGCTACATTTAACATTCAAGTTCAAACCACACAGACAATAGTAAACAAAACCAGTGTATTATCCTTAATGTGCAATGCTAACAAACTTTTGGAGAAACTACCACTTTCAACTTATCGCTTACTAGTTTATTGATAGCTAAGATAGGTATTTTTAACTTAGTATTTCAGTATTGATGGTAGATGATACCATGGTTCTCTTGTTTTTAATACTGCCCAACTCATATAATTGAAAGAGAGACATGAGACAAGGTTAAGAAAAACAATCATATTATTCTTAGCCACATAGTGTGATAGGTATAATTGTAACAACAAAATATCAAAATATATTAAGAATTCTAAGATTTTTATGAAATATACATCAAAACAGACTTCAAAAGGTCTAAAGTAGACTATAAATAAATAATATGAAATAGTTTCCATAGGGAACACTTAAAGTTGTTCAGATGGGATTAGGTCATTCACTGACAGGATGGTAAGTTAGAAATAGTCCATTAAGGAGGGAACTAAATCAGCCATTTATGACCATTCTCAGACTTTTGAATCTCTAAGCTTGTAAGTATATTCTCTGTCTTATCTTTCTCATCTCCTCCTTCAGATATTTACAACAAGGCATCCAGGCTTAAATAGGCTGGGCTGTCATGAATAAGCCATGCATTACACAACACCTACATGGAAGCGTATTTTTAAATATTTAAGTTATTTATATTCTGTTCTGGCAAGGAGGCCGATTCGTGGATGAGAGAGTCAGGGTTATTTAATGAAGTGGGGTCACTCCTATTATTAGTCAACTGAGGCAAGACAGAATGCAGTGGGGAAGGCCTTTGTTTAAAAGTAGAGATGATGCATACTAACTTGATATTTTGCTTGTAGAAACAGGAACAAAGTGGCAAAAAAGAAAAAAGGAAGAAAAAAGAACAATGATCAACAATTTGGCTTTGGAGTTGACTAAACAGGATTCCTCACATGGCTCTACTTTCTGTAAGCTGAGTAAATGCTCAAAGCTTCCTCTTCCTATAAAATTTGCCTAAAAAATAACTGAACTTACCCCAATTTTGAGTATTAAATGAGGTGATACAAGTGTAATATGGCTATATTTACTACACCAGAGAATGTCTCAAGGTGATTTAGATCAAGTCTCCCAAGTAGAATGATGTGTCTAGGAATCACAGTTTTCAACCCTCCAATTTTTTACTGACAAATGTCCTGAGGATTTGTGGTAGGCAAATGCAGGGGGTGGGGAGGTGGCAACAGTAAAATAATCAAACAGGAATAAAGCAAGTCATAAGGCAAGGTCAAGTGTCTCTCCTGCTGGGTAAAAACACCATGGAGCCCTGAATTATGAAGTGAGTCAGAGTCACAAGACACTGACAAAAGGAACTGCTAGGACAGATTCTAGCAAGGGGCAGTCCATGGAAGGTGCCTGCTCAAGCGAAGATAGAACAGTCTGCAATGGCTCAGTTCCTGTGAGGAGCCAGGAAATCCAACAATGACTCTGCATTAATCTGGTCTCATAGTTTATGAATTATGAAGAAGTGAGTCAGTGTCACAAGACACTGACAGAAGGAACTGCTAGGACAGATTCTAGCAGGGGGCAGTCCATGGAAGGTGCCTGCTCAAGTGAAGATAGAACAGTCTGCAATGGCTCAGTTCCTGTGAGGAGCCAGGAAGTCCAACAATGACTCTGCATTGATCACCTGCTGGTCCTTGCACCCAGCTCTCTCCAGATATCAGGCTTCCTTCTTGGGAAACGTTCTTGGGTTCAATTATGTGTCAGAAAACACTCTTTCTGAATATCCTCTTTTACATATATTTTTTTCATCCTCAAACCATATATGGCTTGAGGAGATAGATAGATAGATGATAGATAGATAGATAGATAGATAGATAGATAGATAGATAGATAGATAAACTTTCTTCTGCCAAAGAAATGCCAAATAAATCTTTTGTATGTTCTGCAAGCCCTCTTCTCCTTTCTAGTTTCTAAATAAACAATTCTCTCTTCTCATATTCTTTAACAATAGCATTTAATGGCCCTTAAAATTCAGTCTGAATAAAGGAAAATAAATTTCCTTTGGCTTAATCTTCAAATACAACTAGGTACTGAAGAAAAGAAATAGTTACATTCTTCTAATGCAATCAAATAAAAAGAGAGAAATATGAACATCTATATCCTGCCATATATTTACTGAGCTCTCCATGGTGCCTGCATAAAATAAATATTAAAACAATAGACAATATTTCTATGTTCGAGAATCCAAACTTTGTTTCCCCGGGGCTGTCATGTGGAATAGAATAGAGCTGTGGTCCTTGCAGTAAGATACCCATGTTAGCTTCAGGCTGCTGTTGTTCATAAATAAAAACACGTATCTTTATGTGCCTTGCATATCTTTTATCTCCCCATCTGTCCTGTATCCACTGTACCAAAGTGAACTGCACTTAGAACAAAGCATTACAGTATGATTGGGGGAACCAAAAGTGACCTCAAGTCCTCCAGACAGAATGAGAGCAACAGTGATAATTAAGGATTTTAAAACCTCCAAAGGGAGAATGAGACTCAGGAGTCTGAAGTAAGGACTGCTAGGCTCCTTCCAACCTGTGCTTTAATTTAGTGCAGTTGCCTCTCAGCCAAAACCAAAGTGGTGCTAGTAAGACAACTCATCAAAACCCTTGCCCCATCAAATGACAACTTTTAGAAAAATCTTTGTACCACCTTGATATTATTCCTCTAAATTCTAAAACCATTTATATGTCTCTCATGGGAAAGATGGGTCATTTACTTGATCCCAATTTTCTGTGCTTCTCAGATACCCAAGGCTTCCCTATTTTCTTTGACCCTCAGAGTCCTGAAGCTCTAATGGTCCAATGTCCCTGTGTCTCGGTGGTTTCTGAAGCCAATTTATTAGCACATTCCATTTCTCCCCACACATCGTCTTAAATAAATTTTCCTAAATTTAAAGCTCCGTCATCTCACAAAACTGTATCATTCCCCACCCCACTTATTGCATTCCCCTAGAATCTCAACATCCATGAGAAAAAGACTGGATTTGGAAAACCCCTGATTAAACTTGGTCTATGAAAATTTTGGTCCACTGAGAGTGCTACTTCACCCCACCTCTCCCATGCCGTTTTTATTTCTTTCCATTTACTCTCCTTCCTTCCTTCATTCACATTTGTTTATAGCATAGGAGCTAGTGTCTCTGTGAAGACTCTCCTGCCGGGCGAGCCCCCTCTTAGCACTGCTTCCTGCACATGCTGTCAAAATAAGCTTCCTTATGTCACCTCTTCTACAGATCCCATCAGACTATACCAAGCAACCCAGGCAGTGAGAAACCTCAGAAACCATCTAGTCCTAATTCTCACCACCACTCACAGACACATCATGTAGCAGCTGCAGAATGGTAGAGTTCAGTGCCATTAAGTGATTACTTAGTGCACTGATACAGTCAGGATTTCATCACCTATTGGGACTTTTCTTACAACCAACCAACATAAATTTCTTCATTTGTAAAATCAAAACATAATTCCTACCTTAAGGTTTGTCATGAGAAATAAATGAGACAAAGTTTGTGCCTAGTGTATAATAAGTGCTTAATAATGTATTAATCATGGATTTTATTTTCTGTATTTTGATGCTTTGACATCCGCGGTCTTGCTGACCTGAGAGGGACTGCCCCTCCCAGGGTTAGCTAATTCCCAGAGATAGCAAACGACTTGCCTGTGAGCACACCTTTCATAAGCAAATCCATTGATGCTGAGCCAAGGCACACAATCCTGTCTTTATCAGCCTCTCACATTCCAGGCCACTATTCACCTGCCCTAATAATATAATGTATATAAAGTGCCTGATATGTACCATGTCTTAAAAATGGTAGCTATTATTGCCATGACTTTAATTGTGGTTGTCACCATCATAATGTCAGTAGTGGTGATTATTATAAAAATAAGGTAACCTCTGAGAATAAACTTTGGAAGCACTTTTAAAATGTTCATATCTGTCACCCTTGGAAAGTATGGCTCAATATTTGGTTTTAAAATCATGCACTTTTTGGCATATCTTCATGTGTATATTTTTTTGTAATTTTTATTGGAGTATAGTTGCTTTACAATGTTGTGTTACTTTCTACTGTACAGCAAAGTGAATCAGCTATACATATACATATATCCCCTCCTTTTTGGATTTCTTTCCCATTTAGGTCACCACAGAGCACTGAATAGAGTTCCCTGTGCTTTACAGTAGATTTCTCATTAGTTATCTATTTTATACACTATACTACAGGGCTACAGTAATCCAGACAGTATGGTACTGGCACAAAAACAGAAATGTAGATCCATGGAACAGGAGAGAAAGCCCAGAGATACCCGCGCAGCCATGGTCACCTAATCTATGAAAAGGAGGCCAGAATATACAATGGAGAAAAGACAGTCTCTTCAATAAGAGGTGCTGGGAAAACTGGACAGCTACATGTAAAAGAATGAAATTAGAACACTCCCTAACACCATACACAAAACTAAACTCAAAAAGGATTAAAGACCTAAATGTAAGGCCGGCCACTATAAAACTCTTATTAGAGGAAAACATAAGCAGAACACTCTTTGACATAAATCGCAGTAAGATTTTTTTTGGCCCACATCTTCATGTGTATTTAAAGACAAGTCTGCCTATTTAAATATCTATGATATAGAGGCAATTCTTATTGGATCAAACATTTTTTTTTTTATGGAAATAAGCATCCATTCATTGGATGTATGTGTTAAGTATGCATTTGCTTAAAACAGGTCTACCTCCAAATATATAAAAGAAAATTATATATTAAACCATTTTACATATGCAGAAACTGAAGGAGGGAAAGTTACTAAAATTAGTAGAATACCAAACTTCATATACAAATGATTTTCACAATAACCATGACTATTCCACTGAAATAACTCTTGTCAAAGACATTCAATACCTCCAAGTTACCAAATTTATCAGTCAATTCTTTGTATTCATCTTGCTAAAGCATTTGACAAAGTTGAACCCTCCTCCCTTCTTTTTTTTTGGCCACACCGCCCAGTGTAGGGAATCTTAATTCCCTGACCAGGGATCCAACCCATGCTCCCTGCAGTGGAAGCACTGACTCCTAACCACTGGACTGCTAGGGTATGCCCGATTCTCCTCCCTTCTTGAAATATTTTCTTCACTTAGCTTCTCTGACACTGAATTATCTGATTTTTATCCACACCTTCTCTTGGTCCTTCTTGATCTTTCTCTGCTGGTTGCATCTCTTATTCCTGACTTTTAAATTATGGTATAGCTGAGCTCCTTCTCTTTCTGTAGTTTCCTCCTAGATGATTTCCTGCAGTCCTACTGTCTTAAATATCATCTAGATGTTGTGATACTCAAACCTACAGCCCTGAACCCCATGATATTTGGTCCTTATAGTACATCTCCATGGGTGTTTTATAGACACTTCAAAACTTATCCAAAACAAATATACTTATTTCTGACCCCAACTCCTCTCCCAAACATCTTATGTCTCACGTGGCTCCTATCATCCAGCCAAAGTCTGAAACTGATTCCTCATTTTTCTTAACTTCACAGAGACAGTCCTTCAGAAAACCTTGCCTGTTCAAACTGCAAACATATCTCCAATCTACAACTGCTTTTTTTTTTCCCCAGCTGCCTCTCAAGTTTCATTATTTCTTACCTGGGCTACTGAAATAGCTTTTTAACTGGTGTCCCAGCTTCTAGTTTTGCTCTGCTATATTCCATTCCCTAGAAAACAACTAGAGTAATCATTGTAAAACATACCTAGATTGTATCGCTTATCTGTTTAAACCCTCTAAAGTCTTCTCATTATTGGCAGAATAAAACAGCTCAAGTCCCAGAGCGCCCACATAAACAATTTATTGCTTTCTTTTTAGATCACTTCTATAAATACTCCTCCCTCATTTATACATTCCAACTACACTGTTCACCCTTCTCTATTCCCCAGTCTTGTCAAAATTCTTCCCACCTCAGGGCTTTTTTTGACAGTGTTCCACCCCACAGCCTGGAAGTTTATCCCGCAATATTTTCAAATAGTCAGCTCTCTCTTATCATTGAGGTCTTTGTTCAAATGTATACCCAGGACCTAGTAAGAGCTCAATTAATGTGGCCAAATCAACATGAATGAATGAAACATCACCTCCTCAGAGAGACCCTTATTGCGTACCTGTAATACACCCATCTAAGTACCCATCGCAGCCATTCTCTAGCGTTACCATGTTTTATTTTTCTCATAGAACTTAACCATTCTCTGGAATTATTTATTTTCAGGTTTCCTGTTGATTATCTTAGTATCTCACAAAAATAAAGTGTCATGAGAGCAGGGATCATCCCTCTCTTATACTCTACTGCATCTCCAGTGGCAGGAACAGTGCTCAGATCAGAGTAAGATTGTAAGGGCAGACACTGTGTTGAATAAATAAAGAGTGAATGAGTAAATGTTATCTTCATTTTACAGATAAAGAAAATGAGACTTAGAGAAGTTAAACACATTTTCTAAGAGCATATAGGTCATATAAATTAGTGGCTGAACAAGGATCCCAAGATGAAACTGTTTCACCTCAAATTCCTTTCTTTTCCCAACATGCCATGGTAGGTGGCAACATGAGATCCAGATAAGATGCATAGACTCATTTCTCTCTGCTTCTCCACACTAAGTTTAATGACAAATTCTGGAAATAACACAAAAGGCAATCAAAGAAAAACTCTGGAAGGTGAGAAGAGGAAGGCAAACTGGTTTGGAATCCCAGGACTAGAAAAATAATACAAGAGGAGAGCAATTCACATGCATTCTCCTCTCAATCTAGCAATAGCATTCAGGCAAGGGAGTTTCTTCCCCCCCCACCCCACTGTAATGGAAGTCCTTTTGATAACCAGGTGAGACCAGCACCACCTATAAGGGGGATGGATAGGGAACCCAACAAACAATAAGTCGCAGGGGAAGGGCTCTCCTTCACGCAGAGCCTGAGGCTCTCCTCCTTCATCAAGTGATACAAGGCAACTGGGCAACACTAGCCAGAGGGATCCCACCACAACCCCACCTGGCCAGGGAAGACTCATCGTCCGTGTGGGCTGAAGCTCCTCCTCTCCATCCAGAGAAACCTGCTCCCCAGCCTCAGGAAATCTCTTCTGGCTTCTTGGGCAGCACCAGCAGGGACCAATAACTACCACATCATTGCCTGATAAACCAAGTAGACCAAAATAATATTGCAAATACCCTGAAATTAAACTGCTGTTGGAACCACAGCCCAAAACAATAAGCCAGAGCCTGTGTACTAAGCAATAGGATAATTGTCTGCTAAACATAAGATTTAAATAAGACCCAGAGTTTTCTATCATAATAGATTAAAAGTCCAGGATACAACCAAAAATCACTCCTCTTGCCAAGAATCAAGAGAAAACTTGAATGAGAAAAGACAATCAACAGATGCTAATGACAAGATGAATCAGTTATTAAAAGTATCTAACAAGGATTTTAAAGCAGCTATCATAAAAATGCTTCCACAATCAAATATACATTCTCTTGAAACAAATGGAAAAAAATATTAGAAAATCTCAGCAAAGAAATGGAAAAAATAAAAATTAACTAAATGCAAATTATAGAACTGAAAAATATGATAATAGGAACAATAAACTTGGTGGATGGTCTCAATAGTAGTGGAGGTGACAGAGGAGTGAATCAGTGAACTTGAAGAAAGATCAATAGAATTTGCTCAGTATGAAAAATTAGAGAGAAAGTAGACTGGAAAAAAAATAAGCAAAGGCTCAGAGGCCCATGGGAATATAAAAAAAGACTCAATATTCGTATCATCAGAGTCCCAGGAAGGCAAGGAGAAAAAAGAGAGTAGGGTGAAAAGGGTATCTGAAGAAATAATGGTGGAAAGTTTCCCAAATTTGGCAAAAGACACAAACCTAAAGATTCAAGAATATAAGTGAATCTTAAAACAGGGTAAACCCAAAGAAATCCTTGGGAAGACCTATCATAAGTAAGCTTCTGAAAATCAAGACAAAAAAAAACAACCCAAAAAACAAAAATAAAAACAAAAAAACAACCTTGAAAGCAGTCAGAGAGAAGTGAGGCATTACTTACAGGAGAACACTCATTCTAATGACAATGGATTTCTCATACAAAACTACAGAGGATAGAAGGAAGTAGCTAACTTTCAATGTTGTGTTATTTTCCTAAAAAACAGGAAAAATCATTAACTGTCACTAAACATATAGATAAATCTCTGATGGTACTTACCTAGAGACAAACTAGATTAAGTGGTAATGTGAGAAGCAGCCCTGCGCAAATCAATGCCTGAAGCTCACTGTAGGCATCTCTTTGAGAATCTCCTGGGTCTTCCTTAAGTGAATTTCTTACTTAATACATAGCCTACACATTAAGTTCTAAGTAGGCTTTCTAAATTTGAGAAAAACCTATCCAACCACTTTACAATATGCAGTAACCATCAGAGAGAAACAATTTTCTTTATATAGATTGGTCAGGACAGCACATTCCAGCTTGGTGTTACATGCATTTTATAGAAGCATGCTCAATTTTCAATGTTGTTGTAAAATCTTCAGCTTAGTCTTACCATGCATTGCCTTTTAAAAAGGTTGGTCATACTGGAAAGGTACACAGTATTTATTTTTATGGATATATATCAATACAGCTTTCAGACTTCCTTATAAGATTAGAAATCTCATTGAATGACTGAAAATGTTAAATGATAGGGACCCACTAGGAAAGACTGAAGGGAAAATAAGATTGCTGATTGCAGCTTCTTTAAAAGTAACTGTCATTATTTTGTCTTGGCATTTCATTTTATTTAAAATACTCTTGTTTTATATATACAAAAATTCTCTTGAAATGATTATTAGGCAATTAATGTCTGTTGAGAACTAAAGCCAGTCTTTTAAGTGAGCAAGGTATTCCAGCTTTGCCTCTGATAGTATATCCTCAATGAAATGTAACTCGAAAATGGATTTTCTTATCCATGAAAAAGTATAAATTTAATCTAGTTTCAATTTCTTTATCTCAATACGCTTTTAATTGACACTTTGCCTCATCTAATAAAAAAGCACCCTCTCCACAATCACAACTATTAGAATCCTATTTTGGCCTTGTCAAGACTAACTGACAGCAACTTGAAGCTTAAACACTGATAGTTGAAAATCTAATCCTCAAGCTAGTAAAAATCTTCAGTATCCTCACTGAATATATATCTATTATTCTTTATACCTAACTTCAAGAGGATTTAGAATGACAGATAACAAGATTCGAGAGAGCCTTAATGCACTTTAATTCTAGCTTTAAAAGTATTAGGTACTCTGATTTTTTCCTCTAAAATATATTTGAATATAGAAAAGGAGCTAAAGGTAAGTTATACAGACTTTTTAAAACATACCATTTACCGCCTTTTTAAAAATAATTCAATTTGTCCACCATCCATGAAAAAATGTATGAGCCCAGAAATATGATTCAGCGTATCAAAATCCCAAATCCAAAAGAGAATATACTCAAAATATGGAGCATATCCACTGGGATATAGCTGATCAAAACTCTACATTAGCAGCCAAAAGCAAAGAAAATCCACAAACGAGTCCACAGGTGTCTGAAAGCTCAATCCTACTTTGTTAAATAACATAAAATTGTGATACTGGTAGTTAAATTAGAGTTCTGCTGGTGGTTAAAGAACTTATTAATAACACACAATGAGTTTATATAATGCAACATCACACACATACATTAAAAATCATATACAAAGGTGAGAAAATGCTTATTTTCTATATTGTTTCTGTATTGTTAAATGCCTATTTTCTAATTGTTTCTATATTCTATAAAAACAGAATATGAAATTACATTTCTAAGGGCATTTGGATTTTTTATATATCTCTTACTCCCATTTATTGCTTTGTTTTCACATATGATTCAAATATTTGTGTATGCAAACATACATGTAAACCCTGATTGTGAGTCATAGCTGCATTTTCATCAGTTTACCCAACTGAGCAGCTGTCTCATTTTCATTGAATTTTCTGATACTACTCTACTACTCTTGCTTCTAGGAGTGGTGATCTTCCTTTAAGAGGACTCACAGAATTTACCAAGGATGTCATCAAGATGGAGAAAAAGGAGACCCCAGCCTCTGTCCTCCAACAAAGATAAAAAATTAGCTATCCACAAACATAAAACAGCTCTGGGAAAGCTCTGGAGCTCAGTTAAGAAATATCAACGACAGAGTAGAACAAAAAAAAAAAACCTGAGAATAGTTTTCCAGAAAAGGGAAGAAAGCTTCATTTTGCCTGTATCATCCTATCCCCCAAGCCAGCATCACTCAGCACCAAGAAGGAACTCCCCAGCTAGAAAACATTCCCCTCACAGGGAAAGGAAGAGAAGTGTGAGCAACCAGCTTCCTTAGCCTTTCAGGGCACTGCATGAAGGTTCCTTATTCACTTTCACCCCACTCGGAGACCTGAAAAGCTGAGACATATAGAGATGGCTAAGAACAAGAAATAAAAGCAGGGGCTACCAGTAGCAGTCACACAGCTGGAGGAATTAGAGCTCCCAGTGACCTACTCTGCAGACAAACTCAGCTGCTTCTGCCACTGAAGAAAGCAGTAGCCAGTACAGCTGCCATCACTGGCCTCCACTGCCATGAGCCTGCAGCAAGACCCAGAAATCACAAGAGTGCACACTGACAGCAGGTGCACTGGTGGTGGGAATGAAAATTGGTACAGCCACTATGGAAAACAGTATGGAAGTTCCTCAAAAAATTTAAAAATAGAAATACCATATGATCCAGCAATCCCACTTCTGAGTATTTATTGAAGAAAATAAAAATTACTATCTTGAAGAGATATCTGGACTCCTAGGTTCTTTGCAACATTATTCACAATAGCCAAGACATTTCCAGAAACAATCTTTGATGAATCCTTTGATAGATGAATGTATTTTAAAATGTGGCATACATGTATACAATGGAATGTTATTCAGCCATAAAAAGAAGGAAATCTTGCCATTCACGATGTCATGGCTAGACCTTGAAGGCATTACGCTAAGTGAAATAAGTTAGACAGAGAAAGACAAATACTGCACGATCTCACTTGTACCAGGATAGAAAAACATTGAACTCTGTGAAACAATAGAATGGTGGTTGCCAGGGGCTGAGGGGGTGAGTGAAATGAAAAGATGTTAGTCAAAGAGTACAGACTTCCAGGTTTAAGATGAATAAGGTCTGGAGATCTCATGGTAATGATGACTATAATTAACAATACTGTACTGAATATTTGAAATTTGCTATAAGAGTAGAATTTTAATGTTCTCACCATGACAATAACAAAATGGTAATTATGTGATGTAAAAGATGTATTAACCAATGTTATTCTGGTAAATATTTCACAATACATACATATATCAAATCATTTCATTGCACACTCTAAACTTACACAATGTTATGTGTCAATTATGTCTTAAGGGAAAAAAAGTGAAAAAATGAAGACACATGACCATCCAAGGTAGGAAGAACAAAATAGTTTTTCTAATATGGTCACGTTGTTGTGAGCTGAAAACTAGAGAAACACTTGTTCTTAAGAAGTACATTTGGGAATTCCCTGGCAGTCTAGGAAACCTGCCAGTGGGTGTCAGGACTTGCCCTGCTGTCCCAGGAGGGTACAGATAACTCCCTCCACTAGGAAATCTGCCAGTGGGTGCCGGGACCTGCCCCACTGTCTCAGGAGGACACAGCTAGCTCCCCCCACTAGGAAATCTGTACAGAAGAGTGGCTAAAACCACAGTTGAGCCCCAGAGGCTGTGTGACTAAGGAAGAAGAGCTGAAATTTCTCCTCACAGCTAAACAAACTGTGAAGTTACACATCCACTGATGGCTTCCCAAATTCAGCACTTGCAAAACATCTGAAAGACCAACAAGTGCCCTTACAGCTGGGATGGGTCTGGCTTTAGCAACTGTAGGCTCTGTGGGTCGTACAAGCAGGGATTGGGCCACACTGCAGTTCGAGCTGCCTCCATAGCTTCCACAGTGGGTCCAAGTGCATAACTACTGCAG
This sequence comes from Eschrichtius robustus, assembly GCF_028021215.1. NCBI lineage: Eukaryota > Metazoa > Chordata > Mammalia > Artiodactyla > Eschrichtiidae > Eschrichtius > Eschrichtius robustus. The sequence continues at coordinate 25,637,267 of NC_090840.1, read as the reverse complement.
TCCTGGGACCTGACCTCAATGGACCTGCACCAGTGGCTGGCTGAAAACAATGCCTGAGAGTCACCAGGGCTGATTGCCAGCATACCCACAGTTAAGGCAGGACCGAGAGCAATGCCAACAACAGTATACTTTGTGAGCTCACACTGTGGGCAAAAGGGGACACAACAGAGCACATTCACAGGTGAACAACTCCAGAGGAGGAATACTCAGTGGCTTCTCTCTCAGTGAGAATGCTCCAATCCCACCTACCTTGCACTACAGATCAGAATCACAGCTAAGAAACAGATCTGGGGGCCTCTACTCCAACAACTAAGGAGCAGACGCCAACCCTGACAGGGCAGTGACAACCACAGAGCAAAGGGGAGGCTCCACTCAATGTCTAAGGCAGGCTACGATCACCATAACACCAATCAAACCCCCTATCTAGGGGATAATGGCACAAGCCTCCAGACCAAGCTCACCCACCAGGGAGCAGACACCAGAAGCAAGAGGAAGTATGATCCTGCAGCCTGTGGAAAGAAGACCACAAACACAGTAAGTGTGACAAAATGAGATGACAAAGAAATATGTTGAAGATGAAGGAGCAAGATAAAAACCTAAAAAAAGAACTAAATGAAGAGGAGATAAGCAATCTATCTGAAAAAAAATTCAGAGTAATGAAAGTAAAGATGATTCAAGATCTCAGAAAAAGAATGGAAGCACGGATCCAGAAGACACAGGAAAGTTTAGCAAAGACCTAGAAGAACTAAAGAACAAACAAACAGAGATAAACAAGACAATAACTGAAATGAAAAATACACTAGAAGGAATCAATAGCAGAATAACTGAGGCAGAAGAATAGATAAGTGACGTGGAAGACAGATGGTGGAAATCTCTGTCATGGAACAGAATAAAAAAAAAAAAGAATGAAAAGAAATGAGGAAAGTCTCAGAGACCTCTGGGACAACATTAAATGCACCAATGTTCGAATTATAGGGGTCCCAGAAGAAGAAGAAAAGGGGAAATGTCCTGAGAAAATATTTCAAGAAATTATAGTTGAAAACTTCCCTAACATGGGAAAGGAAATAGTCACCCAAGTCCAGGAAGCACAGAGAGTCCCATACAGGATAAACCCAAGGAGGAACACGCTGAGACACATGTTAATCAAGCTAACAAAAACTAAATACAGAGAAAAAATATTAAAAGCAACAAGGGAAAAGCAACAAATAACATACAAGGGAATCCCCATAAGGTTATCAGCTGATTTTTCAGCAGAAACACTGCAGGCCAAAAAGGAGTGGAAAGGTATATTTAAAGTGATAAAAGGGAAAAACCAAGATTACTCTACCCAGTAAGGATCTCATTCATATTCGATGGAGAAATCAAAAGCTTTACAGACAAGCAAAAGCTAAGAGAATTCACCACCACCAAACCAGCTTTACAACAAATGCTAAAGGAAATTTTCTAGGCATGAAACATAAGAGAAAACAACAAAAGATGAAGGGAAGAAAAAAGACATACATAAACAAACCCAAAACAATTAAGAAAATGGTAAGAGGAACATACATATTGATAATTACCTTAAATGTAAATGGATTAAGTGCCCCAACCAAAGACACAGACTGGCGGAATGGATATAAAAATAAGACCTGAATATATGCTGTCTACAAGAGACCCATTTCAGACCTAGGGACACATACAGACTGAAAATGAGCGCATGGAAAAAGATATTCCATGGAAATGGAAATCCGAAGAAAGCCGGAGTAGCAATACTCATCTCAGAAAAAATAGACTTTAAAATAAAGACTGTTACAAGAGACAAGGAAGGACACTACATAATGATCAAGAGATCATTCCAAGAAGAAAATATAGCAATTGTAAATATGTATGCACCAAACATAGGGCAATATTTTAACAACCATAAAAGGGGAAATCAACAGTAACACAATAATAGTGGGCAAATTTAACACCCCACTTACACCAATGGACAGATCATCCAGTCAGAAAATTAATAAGGACGTAGAAGTCTTAAATGACACATTAAACTAGATAGACTTAATTGATATTTATAGAACATTTCATCTGAAAGCAGCAAAATACACATTCTTCTCAAGTGCACAGAGAACATTCTCCAGGATAGATCACATCTTGGGTCACAAACCAAGCCTCAGCAAATTTAAGAAAATTGAAATCACATCAAACATCTTTTCTGACCATAATGTTATGAGATTAGAAATCAATTACAGGAAAAAAAAAACTGTAAAAATAAAGAACACGTGGAGGCTAAGCAATATGCTATTAAATAACGAAGAGATAACTGAAGAAATCAAAGACATAATCAAAAAATACCTAGAAACAAATGCCAGTGAAAACACAATGACCAAAAACCTATGGGAAGCAGCAAAAGCAGTTCTAGGAAGGAAGTTTAGAGCAATAAAATCTCACCTAAAGAAACAAGAAAAATCTCAAATAAACAAGTTAACCTTACACCTAAAGCAAATAGAAAAAGAAGAACAAACAAAACCTAAACTTAGTAGGAGGAAAGAAATCATAAAAGTCAGAGCAGAAATAAATGAAATAGAAATGAAGAAAACAATAGCAAAGATCAATGAAACTAAAAGCTGGTTCTTTGAGAAGATAAACAAAATTGATAAACTTTTAGCCAGACCCATTAAGAAAAAAGGGAGAGGACTCAAATCAATAAAATTAGAAATGAAAAGGGAGAAATTACAACTGTCACTACAGAAATACAAAGGATCATAAGAGACTACGACAAGCAACTACATGCCAATAAAATGGACAACCTAGAAAAAATGGACAAATTCTTTGAAAAGTACAACCTTCCAAGACTGAACCAGGAAGAAATAGAAAATATGAACAGACCAATCACAAATAATGAAATTGAAACTGTGATAAAAATTTTCCAACAAACAAAATCTAGGAGTAGATGGATTCATAGGTGAATTATTTCAAACATTTAGAGAAGAACTAACACCTATCCTTCTCAAACTCTTCCAAAGAAACTGCAGAGGAAGATCATTCTATGAGGCCACCATCACCCTGACACCAAAACCAGTCAAAGGTACCACAAAGAAAGAAATTACAGACCAATACCACTGATGAACATAGATGCAAAAATCCTCAAAAAAATACTAGCAAACAGAATCCAACAAGACATTAAAAGGATCATACACCATGATCAAGTGGGATTTATCCCAGGAAAGCAAAGATTCTTCAATATATGCAAATCAATCAGTGTGATACACCATATTAACAAATTGAAGAATAAAAATCACGTGATCATCTCAATAGATGCAGAAAAAGCTTTTGACAAAATTCAACACCCATTTATTATAAAAACTCTCCAGAAAGTAGGCATAGAGGGAGACTACCTCAACATAATAAACGTCAAATATGGAAAACCCACAGGAAACATCACTCTCAATGATGAAAAACTGAAAGCATTTCCTCTAAGATCAGGAACAAGACAAGTGCCCACTCTAGCCACTATTACTAAACATAGTCTTGGAAGTCCTAGCCATGGCATCAGAGAAGAAAAAGAAGTAAAAGAAATACAAACTGGAAAAGAAGTAAAACTGTCACTGTTTGTAGATGACATGATACTATACATAGAAAATCCTAAAGATGCTACAAGAAAACTACTAGAGCTCATCAATGAATTTGGTAAAGTTGCAGGATACAACATTAATACACAGAAAACTCTTGCATTCCTATACACTAACAACGAAAGAACTAAAGAACAAACAACCAGAGATGAACAAGACAATAACTGAAAACCCAGAGATAAACCCATGCACCTATGGTCACCTAATCTATGACAAAGGAGGCAAGAATATACAATGGAGAAAAGACAGTCTCTTCAATAAGTGGTGCTGGGAAAACTGGACAGCTACATGTTAAAGAATGAAATTAGAACTCTCCATAACACCATACATAAAAATAAACTCAGAATGGATTAAAGACCAATTAGGCCAGACACTATAAAACTCTTAGAGTAAAACATAGGTAGAACACTCTTTGGCATAAATTGAAGCAAGATGTTTTTTTACCCACCTCCTAGAGTAATGAAGATAACAACAAAAATAAACAAATGGAATCTAATTAAACTTAAAAGTTTTTGCACAGGAAAAGAAACCATAAACAGAACAAAATGACAAATCTCAAAGTGGGAGAAAATATTTGCAAGTATTAATCTCTTGTTGGAAGCAACTGACAAGGGATTAATCTCCAATAACAAACCCAAAACATTTAAGAAAATGGGAATAGGAACATACATATCGATAATTACCTTAAATGTAATGGATTAAATGCTCCCACCAAAAGACACAGACTGGCTGAATGGATACAAAAACAAGGCCCGTATATATGCTGTCTACAAGAGACCCACTTCAGACCTAGGGACACATACAGACTGAAAGTGAGGGGATGGAAAAAGATATTCTATGCAAATGGAAATCAAAAGAAAGCTGGAGTAGCAATTCTCATATCAGACAAAATAGACTTTAAAATAAAGACTATTACAAGAGACAAAGAAGGACACTATATAATGATCAAGGGATCGATCCAAGAAGAAGGTATAACAATTGTAAATATTTATGCACCCAACATAGGAGCACCTCAATACATAAGGCAAATACTAACAGCCATAAAAGGGGAAATCGACAGCAACACAATCATAGTAGGGGACTTTAACACCCCACTTTCACCAATGGACAGATCATCCAAAATGAAAATAAATAAGGAAACACAAGCTTTAAATGATACATTAAACAAGATGGACTTAATTGATATTTATAGGACATTCCACCCAAAAACAACAGAATACACATTTTTCTCAAGTGCTCATGGAACATTCTCCAGGATAGATCATATCTTGGGTCACAAATCAAGTCTTGGTAAATTTAAGAGAATTGAAATCATATCAAGTACCTTTTCCGACCACAACGCTACGAGACTAGGTATCAATTACAGGAAAAGATCTGTAAAAAATACAAGCACATGGAGGCTACACAATACACTACTTAATGACGAAGTGATCACTGAAGAAATCAAAGGGGAAATCAAAAAATACCTAGAAACAAATGACAATGGAGACACAATGACCCAAAACCTATGGGATGCAGCAAAAGCAGTTCTAAGAGGGAAGTTTATAGCAATACAAGCCTACCTCAAGAAACAGGAAACATCTCGAATAAACAACCTAACCTTGCACCTGAAGCAATTAGAGAAAGAAGAACAAAAATACCCCAAAGCTAGCAGAAGGAAAGAAATCATAAAGATCAGATCAGAAATAAATGAAAAAGAAATGAAGGAAATGATAGTAAAGATCAATAAAACTAAAAGCTGGTTCTTTGACAAGATAAACAAAATTGATAAACCATTAGCCACACTCATCAAGAAAAAAAGGAGAAGACTCAAATCAAAAGAATTTGAAAAGAAAAAGGAGAAGTAACCACTGACACTGAAGAAACACAAACGATCATGAGAGATTAGTACAAGCAACTCTATGCCAATAAAATGGACAACCTGGAAGAAATGAACAAATTCTTAGAAATGCACAACCTGCTGAAACTGAACCAGGAAGAAATAGAAAATATGAACAGACCAATCACAAGCACTGAAACTGAAACTGTGATTAAAAATCTTCCCACAAACAAAAGCCCGGGACCAGATGGCTTCACAGGCAAATTCTATCAAACATTTACAGAAGAGCTAACACCTGTCCTTCTCAAACCCTTCCAAAATATTGCAGAGGGAGGAACACTCCCAAACTCATTCTACGAGGCCACCATCAACCTGATACCAAAAGCAGACAAAGATGTCACAAAGAAAGAAAACTACAGGCCAATATCACTGATGAACATAAATGCAAAAATCCTTCAACAAAATACTAGCAAACAGAATCCAACAGCACATTAAAAGGCTCATACACCATGATCAAGTGGGGTTTATTCCAGGAATTCAAGGATTCTTCAATATACACAAATCAATCAACGTGATACACCATATTAACAAACTGAAGGAGAAAAACTCTATGATCATCTCAATAGATGCAGAGAAAGCTTCTGACAAAATTCAACACCAATTTATAATAAAAGCCCTGCAGAGAGTAGGCATAGAGGGAACTTTCCTCAACATAATAAAGGCCATACATGACAAACCACAGCCAACATTGTCCTCAATGGTGAAAAATGGAAACCATTTCCACCAAGATCAGGAACAAGACAAGATTGCCCACTCTCACCACTATTATTCAACATAGTTTTGGAAGTGTTAGCCACAGCAATCAGAGAAGAAAAAGAAATAAAATGAATCCAAATCGGAAAAGAAGAAGTATAGCTGTCACTTTTTGCAGATGACATGATACTATGCATAGAGAATCCTAAAGATGCTACCAGAAAACTACTAGAGCTAATCAATGAATTTGGTAAAGGTGCAGGATACAAAATTAATGCACAGAAATCTCTTGCATTCCTATACACTAATGATGAAAAATCTGAAAGTTAAATTAAGAAAACACTCCCATTTACCACTGCAACAAAAAGAATAAAATATCTAGGAATACACCTACCTAAGGAGACAAAAGACCTGTATGGAGAAAATTATAAGACACTGATGAAAGAAATTAAAGATGATACAAACAGATGGAGAGATATACCATGTTCTTGGATTGGAAGAATCAACATTGTGAAAATGACTCTACTAATCCAAAGCAATCTACAGATTCAATGCAATCCCTATCAAACTACCACTGGCATTTTTCACAGAACTAGAACAAAAAATTTCACTGTTTGTATGGAAACACAAAAGACCCCGAATAGCCAAAGCAATCTTGAGAACGAAAAAGGGAGCTGGAGGAATCAGGCTCCCTGACTTCAGACTATACTACAAAGCTACCATAATCAAGACAGTTTGGTACTGGCACAAAAACAGAAACATAGATCAATGGAACAGGAGAGAAAGCCCAGAGTTAAACCCACGCACATATGGTCACCTTATCTTTGATAAAGGAGGCAAGCATATACAGTGGAGAAAAGACAGCCTCTTCAATAAGTGGTGCTGGGAAAACTGGACAGGTACATGTAAAAGTATGAAATTAAAGAACTCCCTAACACCATACACAAAAATAAACTCAAAATGGATTAAAGACCTAAATGAAAGGCCAGACACTATCAAACTCTCAGGGGAAAACATAGGCAGAACACTCTGTGACATAAATCACAGCAAGATCCTTTTTGACCAAGCTCCTAGAGAAATGGAAATAAAAACAAAAATAAACAAATGGGACCTAATGAAACTTAAAAGCTTTTGCACAGCAAAGGAAACCATAAACAAGACCAAAAGACAACCTCAGAATGGGAGAAAATATTTGCAAATGAAGCAACTGACAAAGGATTAATCTCCAAGATTTACAAGCAGCTCATGCAGCTCAATAACAAAAAAACAAATAACCCAAATAACAAATAACCCATCCAAAAATGGGCAGAAGACCTAAATAGACATTTCTCCAAAGAAGAGATCCAGATTGCCAACAAACACATGAAAGAATGCTCAACATCATTAATCATTAGAGAAATGCAAATCAAAACTACAATGAGATATCATCTCACAGCAGTCAGAATGGCCATCATTAAAAAATCTAGAAACAATAAATGCTGGAGAGGGTGTGGAGAAAAGGGAACACTCGTGCACTGTTAATGGGAATGTAAATTGATACAGCCACTATGGAGAACAGTATGGAGGTTCCTTAAAAAACTACAAATAGAACTACCATACGACCCAGCAATCCCCCTTCTGGGCATATACCTTGAGAAAACCATAATTCAAAAAGAGTCATGTACCAAAATCTTCATTGCAGCTCTATTTACAATAGCCAGGACATGGAAGCAACCTAAGGGTCCATCATCAGATGAATGGATAAAGAAGATGTGGCACATATATACAATGGAATATTACTCAGCCATAAAAAGAAACGAAATGGAGGTATTTGTAGTGAGGTGGATGGAGTTAGAGTCTGTCATACAGACTGAAGTAAGTCAGAAAGAGAAAAACAAATACAGTATGCTAACACATATATATGGAATCTAAGGGAAAAAAAAAAAAGGTCATGAAGAAACTAGTGGCAAGACGGGAATAAAGACGCAGACCTACTAGAGAATGGACTTGAGGATATAGGGAGGGGGAAGGGTAAGATGTGACAAAGAGAGAGAGTGGCATGGACATATATACACTTCCAAACGTAAAATAGATAGCTAGTGGGAAGCAACCGCATAGCACAGGGAGATCAGCTCGGTGCTTTGTGACCACCTAGAGGTGTGGGATAGGGAGGTCAGGAGGGAGGGAGATGCAAGAGGGAAGAGATATGGGAACATATGTATATGTATAACTGATTCACTTTGTTATAAAGCAGGAACTAACACACCATTGTAAAGCAATTATACTCCAATAAAGATGTTTAAAAATAAATAAATAAATAAATAAATAAAATAAATAAAACAGAAGTAGAGTCACGGATGTAGAAAACAAACTTATGGTTACCAGGGAATAAGGGGGGGAGGAATAAATTGGGAGATTGGGACTGACATGTACAGACTACTATATAAAAAATAGATAACTAATAGGAACCTGCTGTGTAGCACAGGGAACACTACTCAATACTCTGTAATGGCCTATATGGGAAAAGAATCAAAAAAAAAAAAAACGTGGATAGATATAAATATATAACTGATTCACTTTGCTGTATACCTGAAATTAACACAACATTGTAAATCAACCATACTCCAATAATAATTTTTTTCAAAAATCTATTATAAAGCAAAGAACAATAAAAATTAAAAATAAAATTGTGCTTTTATTATGTACAGGTCCTCTGCTATGCACATTCATGATCTCATTTAATAGTTTGATCACAAATTAGAAATTTGCTTTCAGAAAATCTGTGTAAATTTACCACAGCCCAAACCTGGTGAAAGGCAAAGCTTAGATGTTTCAAAATCACCTCTTTTCACTAGACAAAACTAATTATGGGATCCCATATAAATATGCCTGAGAGAGTTACAAAGGAAGAATGGGTAGGTGATAGGCTCCTGCCAGTCATGTACATCTGAGAAAATAACACCACCACTCCCCCAGTTACTCAAGACATGTGTTCTATGCTTCTCTTTCCCTCAGTACCCCTATCAATCTATCAGCAAGCCTTGTCTACTCTACCTTGAAATTGTATTTCAAATCCCTGCACTTCTGCTATCACTCTAGTCTGAGGAATAACCATACATTGTTTGTCCAATGCAACTGACTCCAAACTAGGCTCCCTAAGTTTACTTGTGGCCCCTTCTAGTGTATTCTTCACTTGGCAGTCATAAAACATAAATTAAATAAAATAATGCCACTCCTCACTTACAAACTTGTTTTGGTTTATGAGTCATACTTGCAAAGCACTACAAGACTTATCTTCTGTCTACATCACCTCCCAAAATTCTCACCTGCTATCTACTTCTCTCCTGACATACCTTTTCTTGGTTCCTCATATGCACCAAACTCATCCTCAGACTTAGGGCCTTTTCACTAAACTGTTCTCTTCTCTCAAAATGTTCTTCCACAGATCACTGCATAGTTGTCTTCTGGTCAGTCAATTCCATGCTTAAATGTTACTTTTTTGAAGAGTTCTTTCCTAGCCTCCCCAGAAAAGTGACCACACAGACCCTTTCTATCACATCATCCCATTAAAATTTTCTTTTTAAAACTTACCACTATCTACTTTAAAATTAGTATTTATTTATTAATTATCAATTTATTATTTTTTATCTCTCTGTTTCCCCACCAGCATGAACCTAATCCAGATGATCAAAACCTGTCCCCTTTTCTTCACCCCTGCATCATCAGCATGGACTGATGTAGAGTAAGTGTCCCATAAATAACCGTTGACTTAATTAATGATCCTAATTTGCTTTCAGCAACAGAGTCTTCTTTTCTTCACATCCTAGAGTCTCCTTAAAACATGAAAAATCCACAGGTATTTCCAATTTCTAATGTTTTATCTATCACAACATCTCCTATTGTCAGAATTAGCCAAGCTAAAATAGTTTTATTCCTGTTATCATTTTAGTATTTTCTCTTCTATATCTATTCAGGAAATATTTGATCCTTGTGAAGGAAAATCCATCTATAGTCAATGAAGAATAATAAAGTGAGATCAAAATAGGTCTATACAGTAATGTAAGCTCAGAAATTAATAAATAACTCAAAATAACGATGGCATTTTGAATGTGGGAAGTAGACATATGGTAAAACAGCTCTAGGTTCAACGCATGCTATCAACACAGTAACATTGCTTTCGTGGCTCAAAATAGATTAGCAAAAGAATGAATAGCAAGCCAAATGCAAAATAATGAGGGGGGAGAGAGATGAAAAGGAAGAGAGTGATACCAAGCATGGCCATATGGGGCTTATGGGCACAAAGACTTTCTGTGTCCTCCATTTCTTTGATTACAAGAAGTAGCCTTCATTCAGCCTCCATGACCTTCCCTGAGTTCCAAAGGGCAGATTCGAGCAGTTGTTAATTAGGGAAAGGAGGGGATGCTACACCAGGGAGAAACAAACAGTCAAGAGGAACAAGATGGGGATACACACAGCAATATCTTTGAGCTGTTCTGCAGATAATGAAACCCCCTCCAGGTGGGAGAAGTTAACGATTAACAATGGTATGCTGCCCACAAGCATGTAGACCCCAGACCAGTTGGAAACTGAAGGTTGATGATGCTGATTCCGACTAACTTCACCACCAGTCAGTCAGAAGAATGTCCACAAGCTGATCACGCCCTCTTTGAACAATTACTATAAAACTTCTCATTATCCTCTCCAAGTTGGGACACATACCTTTTTGAGACAGGAGCCCACTGTGTCCCCCTTTGCCTGGAGAAGTAATAAAACTCTACTTCACCAAAAACCCTGTCTCCAAGATTCAATTTGGCACCAGTGTACAGAGAAGCTGAGTTTCAGCATCAAAAGTGCTTAATAATAAACATCAATGGTTAAACAGTATAAAATAATCAAATATTTCAGAAAAAAATTCCTTCCTTAAAATTTTTTTTTCAAAAAAGTAGTATTTCCCATTTAATTTCTTTGCTGAATTCCAAATTACCATTAAATATTTTTCTACTTGATTTGATAAAGAAACTAGTGAGATGAATAGTAGTTGATAAATGGAATATTTGCTTGCCATATCAGTAAACAAAGGATGTCATAGTCATCAGGGATTGCAGCCATGCAGCCACCACCAAAGGCGAGCAGGTGAGCTGGTGAACCCTGAGGGAACTCAGGAAGGAAACAAAAAATACTTGCCATCTAACAGCCATCAGACTGCAGCCACTCCCTAAGGTGAGCCCTGAGGAAACTCAGGATGTAATAACACAGGATACTGGCCCCAGATAGCTGAGGTACATATCAAAGGAATGATTTTAGTGAGCCCAGACTCTTGCATCTTCCCATACATAGAAAAGTGCTAAATTCCTTAACTTGGGATTTCCGGTTTTCTTTAATTAACAATAATCTTTTGATGTTCCAACTACCTGACCTTTGTTGCAAAACTCCTATATATCCTAGCTCCCCACTCGCCTCCTTGGAGCAGTTTTCTCAGGGTTACTTGAGATGCTGTCTCCTGGGCCTGAAGTCCTAAAGATTCTTGCCAAATAAAACATAACTCTCAACTTTTAGGTTGTGAATGTATTTTTTTTAGTCGACATAGTCTCCTTTAAAAAGAAAATACTTGAAAATCTGGTATCCGTGTTCAGAAAGTCAGAAACGCAAAAGAAAGACGTTGTTACATTGAAGTCATCACCTAAATTAACTTGGTTTATGGTCTCTCTGCTAATGGA